>NC_052621.1:31350270-31650270 GCF_016545825.1 Eucalyptus grandis
CTCATTAATCATTTATTTTACAAATTGGGCACGAAAGAGAAAGAAAAAAAAGGCAAATCTCTGTTTTGGAGAGAGAGGTACGAATAAAAAGGAAAAAAAAAAAGAACCGTTGAGTGCACCGCATGTTCCAAGGGCCGAGCTGGCGTAATTGAATGCGCCCGTCGAGGGCATTACCGTCATTCCGCTCAGAATATGAAAAAAATTTGTGCTCTCTGCCCGAGGCGCATTGTCCCTGTTGCATCTCTCCTAAACAACTATAGGAACTCTCTCGCCCGTGCTGCTCTGCATCTTCCCCTGTTCTGTCCTTCCTCCGCCCCCAAAAAGAAAAGCCCCACACCCGCATTCCGAGCTCCACACCTGGAAGTTGGAACTGCCCATCTACGCACACGCCGAACCCCAAGTGCCTGATCGAGAAAGCCAGGAGGAGGAGGAGGAGGAGGGAAGGAAAAGGGCCGAGCTTTGGCAGTCTGCTGTCGCTTGTGCTGCTGCTGCTGCTGCTGAAGTTGGGTTCTCGCTGAATGCCGTGGAATGCCCGCCGTCGATGAGGCTTCGAGCAGCTTGAGGGAATCCAGGGAGCACCCACGAAGAGAGGAGGGAGGGGAGGGAGAAAGATCTTTCCTTTCCCCCATTTGGGCCCAAAAAAGTGAGGACTGGTTTTGATCGTTCGGGAAGAGAGAGAGAGAGAGAGAGAGAGAGAGATGGGGTGTTGTTACTCGAGGGTGGAGAGAGAGGAGATGGTGTCGCGTTGCAGGGCGAGGAAGAGGTACATGAAGCAGTTCGTGAAGGCGAGGCAGGGGTTCTCGGTCTCGCACGCCATGTACCTGCGCGCCCTCCGCAGCACCGGATCCGCCCTCCTCCAGTTCGCCAACGGCGAGGCCACCCTCCACCTCCACCTCCACCACCACCACCGGCGCCTCCACTCGCCGTCCCTGCTGCCCTCCCCGCCGCCGCAGCCTCCGCCCACCCCGCCGCCTCCCCGCCCCCTCTCAGCCCCGGCTCCGACGGCTGGACCTCCACCTCCGTCACCGCCTCCTCGGCCATGCCGCCCCCGCCCCCTCCGCCGCCGCCCCGCCGCCGCCGCCGCCCGCGGCTTCGGGGTGGGATTTCTGGGACCCTTTCATGCCGGCGTCCTCGAGGTCGGTCACGGAGGAGGATTGGGAGGTGACCACGACGGCATCTGAGCTGGCGGCACCGCCGGCGGCCGCCATGACGGTGGTCAGTGGGTATTCGAAGGACAGCAACAGCGAACTTGCAATGGTGGTGTCGAGGAATAGTGGGAAAGATCTGATGGGGATCATCAAAGAGCTTGATGAGTATTTCCTGAATGCTGCTGATGCTGGTGCTGATGTGTCGTTGGCGTTGGAAGTTTCAAGCCCTGCTTTTTCTTGCCAAAGCAAAGAGGGTGCACAAGCTACTGAGCCTTCTTTTTATTTTTTCATCAATTTTTTATTTTTTTTGTCAATTCTGTTTGACAGATCTGGAAACAATAATTACCCATTTGATTATATGTCGCTTTTATGTGCAATAATAAACCATGAGATTAGATTAGCGAATGCCAAATGAAGTAAAACAATTGTTTTGCTGGTTTGCTTTTTGCTCTTTTGTCACTTTGAATTGCATATACATGTTTTGAGGTTTGATCCTTTGGTGTTGGCAGGTAAAGTTTATAATATGTGGAATCTGAGCCCCTCACTGTGGACGCGCGGATGCACCAGTCCCAAATCAAACGGCTTCGGCAGGATGAGTGCCCAGAATTTTGGCAACGGAAGGTCTGTGTATGGCAGCCACTGTTCTACTGCTGAGAGGTTATACGCTTGGGAGAAGAAGCTGTACAAGGAGGTCAAGGTAGCTATCTATTTTGATTATCTATCTTGTTGTTGTCTTTCTTTTGCTCTTGGATAGTTATTGCTAGTACATGACACATCCTTAACGAGATGTACAGACGATTTAGCCATTAGGAAATTGACACTAATATCCAATGTGACTAGGAAACAGTTTGACCGTCGAAAGTTTGATGATTTTAAAGATGTGTACAGTGCATGCGGGTTTCCTAGAATGCTCTTCTGTTCTGCTAGCGCTAACTATTATATTTTCATGGACAAGAAATGAAACTCTGTGCATATTGAGCAATTAATGGGTATTTTTCCCGTCCTGGTCCATCCATGCGACCAAATTCTTGTAATTTTATTTGTATTGGTCTTAGGATGCAGAGACCTTTAAAATCGAGCACGACAAGAGGGTGGAGCATTTGAGGAAGCTTGAGCTGAAGCGGGCTGACTATATGAAGACTGAGAAAACCAAAAAGGAGATTGAGAAGTTGGAATCACAGATGATGGTCGCTTCCCAAGCCATCGAGACAACTTCTGCTGAAATCGTCAAATTAAGAGACACAGAGCTCTATCCACAGCTGCTTGAGCTAGTTAAAGGGTTAGTTACATTACCATGCATGGCACAAAGACCTAAACATTCTCTCTTTTATTGTTTTTCTTTCTCTTTTTCCTAAGCTTTGGAATGTTTCAAAATCTGGCTCGGCGATGCAGAAAAGTTTGGAGTTTGCGTGGTCTTTGTTAGTTGGACACATGCTAGATCATGTGGAACAAATCGCTTTTCCAAGTATTACCTATCAATATGGTCCAATTCATATAAAAATGATGTCTGTTTGAAATTTTTTATGAAAATGGTTGTGGTAGTAACTAGGATACCCTTGTCTAACCACTAAAGAAAAGTCACATCTAGCACAAAATAAAGTAAAATGCATCTGTTGCCAGAGTGAAAGGCAGCTTCTACATTTGGGCCAGAAGAGAAAATTACATAGTACTACTGTACAAGCAATTGCTTTTGAATGCTTTTCTTATGCTTCTTTATCCCTCTTGTCCCTTCTTTTCACTTTTATTCTCAAGTTGCTCTCATTCCCAAGAGGGTTAGTACAATGTTGTGAACCTTACATTATGGTGTTATTTTATTTCTAGAACGAGACACATGTTTGCTTCATGGTTTAGAATTAATTAGGAAAGAAAATACAACTGCAACAATAGTCAAAGCCTTTTCACTAAGTGGAACCAACTGCATGGCCCTTGCTAAACATAGTAATGGTGGATGATGGATTCAAGGGCTTCTTTATGCTGTCTTTAAATGTCTTCTTACGCTCACCCATGTCCCATGGAATCTCAAACAATCTCTGGTCATCATGTCTTATTTCAAAGTTATGACCATGTTAATTGGGATGGCTTTTATCTTTTCTCCTGATTTCAAAACTATCTTTTCTTGAGTGCCCATAGCTCAGTTACTCTGCTTTCCAACCCATATAACCCACCTGGTTGTCATAATGTAATTCGTGAAAAAAATTCCCCTTTGCTTGAGTGACTTATGCCAAAGGCACAACACCGCGGATGCACTTCTTTTAGTTTCTTGAAAAATCAGATAATCACTCATTGTGATTTTTTTACAGAGAGTAAATAACAATCGGATATGATGTATTAAGCATATTGTTTTTAGCAATGGGAGGGAAGAAACATTCAATGAAGGTTCAACAATCACAACCACATCATGATGCTCTTGTTCAGTAAAGTTAATGTGTTGGCTACTTTTCCTGTAGAAATTTAAACATGTCATGAGGCCGAGCTCAAAATGGGGAAGTTGCAACTATTTATGAATTTGACATGTTTTTCAACAAATGGGTAGTCACATTCTGAATATAACAAGTACGATGCACAAAATGACTCGATCTAGGGGGCTCTCTTTGATAATTGTACTTATATATTTATCCCTCTCTCCAAAATTTATGTGCTCTCCACTCTGTCTTAAAGAATTGCGTAATTGCATTTTTACCACCCTCACGGTGCTCTTTTCCCCTTTGTGTTTGCTATTGCAGATTGATGTGCATGTGGAGAAGCATGTATGAGTGCCACCAGGTCCAGACCCACATAGTCCAGCAGCTTAAATACCTGAACATCATTCCATCTGCTGAACCCACGTCCGAGATTCACCGACAGTCAACTCTGCAGCTTGAGCTGGAGGTCCAGCAGTGGCACCTCTCCTTCTGCAGCCTTGTCAAGGCTCAACGAGATTACATTCAGTCACTTACAGGCTGGCTCCGCCTCAGCCTCTTCCAGTTCAACAAGAACACACTATCTCGAACCTCAGAAGAGTCGAGGATTTATTCACTCTGTGAGGAGTGGCAACAAGCCGTTGACCGGATCCCTGACAAAGTAGCATCAGAAGTAATCAAGAGCCTATTGACTGCAATCCATTCTATTGTGGTTCAACAACAGGAGGAGCAGAAGCAGAAGAAAAGGGCAGAATGTGCATTCAAAGAACTCGAGAAGAAGACGATTGAGCTCAGGTCATTGGAGAGCAAGTACGGTCCATTTTGTGCAGCCGAGACTCTTGGTTCTGGAAGAAATAAGGACCCTGTTGGAGAAAAGCATGCTAAGGTGGCATTTTTGAGAGCCAAAGCAGAGGAGGAGAAGTCGAAACACGACAAATCGGTGAGCATAACTAGAGCAATGACACTGAATAACCTACAGATGGGTTTTCCACATTTGTTCCAAGCAATCGTGGGGTTTTCTAGCGTGTGCATGCAAGCGTTCGAGTCCTTGTACAATGTAGCCAAGAACAATGAACAGGAGCATGATTTGAAGAGGCTTCTCCCTTGATTATGTAGCGATGCGGATCGATTCATTGCTGAGAATGTCCATACCGATGTACATAGAAGAGAGTTTTGTCTCAACTTGGTTGTCCATGAAGATAATCTTATTAGGTATTACTACTTTTTCAGACAACCCACTATGGTGAAGTTAGGTTATAATGAGAGGAGTTTAGAAACTCGAGTTGGGTGTTGTGAGTTGTTTGTCCTTTACAGGAATGATTTTGGATGATTTCAGTATTCAAACCGCAATGACCACTTTGTGACAGCTGCGCATGAAAGGGTTTGCTTCTGTGAATGTAAATTTCAGTAACAGCGTAGCTGGAATTGTAATTTAGCCAACAAAGCCCGGAATTACAATTTCTTAATCGTAAAAAGGAAAAAAAAAATTATCTGGTTAAATCGCCGTCGATGGGCTGCAGGATCATTGAGATCCGAATCAACAAATCGGTAATGAGACCCAACAGCATGTGAAGACCAAAAACAAGTGCAAAGATCTAAAATGACATTTTTAATTACAGATCTTAGCTAGTAACCAAGTGTCGTATATCACATATAGGACAATTCATGACAAGGGGAATCTTTCTCTTGATGAAACCTGGAATATTTGTCGATAGGCACGAGTAATTTGTTTTGCTATTGAGGAACTGCTTCAAAGGCACCAAAAATAACAGCCAAACTGGGGAAATAGAGATCATCACAAAAGTATCAATTTTTACCAAAAAGGATGCGTCCCACAAGAATAAGAACTAAGAATGCCGCTACTTCTCCAGGAAAGACAAGCAGATAAGCGATTCATCTTGTTTCTCGTCAATAGTAATAGAGGCAAGTTCATGTGAGTGTCAAACACGTGTAGATATTAATTATAGATAAGTGCGAACACAAATTGTCTAGTCCCACGAAAACACAGGCGGGTTTTGATCTGCAGAGAGCGATGGAGGGACAGGGCATGGAAACTGGGCAGATTCTAAGTATGAATGGCGGCTGTGGAGAAGAGAGCTATGCCAAGAACTCCCATGCACAGGTACATATTCCTGATTATCGTGTTCTCTCTTTAAAATTGTGATTTCGTTAATTAACATTCTTGAATACAATTACAGTTAAACTTAAATGCTCCTCTGGAACAGCGTTAAACTTAACATTCAGGTTGAAGTAGCTATTAAACAGATATTCATCTAAGTCAAAGCCATGAGTTGGCTCACAGAGATGTGATTACAAAAGTAAATTATCTCCATATTCTCCTCTTCTTCAATATAAGCAAATGTTATTAAAATTGAAGACAAAGCAACAATCTCTCTAACATGGTGCAATAGTTTTCTTGCACATCTGTGATCCTTCTATGCCAATCCCTCAGTAGTTTTTTCGGTTAATATCAGTCTCCAATGATGAGAATCAAACCTCAAACTCACAAGAGGCCTTAATGAAGTTTTCAAAGTGCTCATAGAAGTTCCCTATAGGATAATGTGAAGCAGAGATTATGCAACATCCTGATGAATTTGGTTTTTGATAAACAAGCCAAGGCCACAAACAAACTTTTACTGCAAAGCACTGAGCTTTAATTCCACAAGGTCAATATTTTATTAAATGGCCAAGAGAAAAAACACTATTGTGCTAGCGAGAAGACTCTTACTTGTGTAAATCATCATCTTCATTGAGCACTCACATTGAGATTGTACCTCTCCTTTAACACTATGTTTCCCCCTAGTAAATTGAAGTTTTTGTTTCTTCTCTAGAATGCATATCTTTTGAGGACAATCCCAGTGTTGCACGCGGCTCTACTTGATTTCTGTACCAAGAAACTTCCTGCTATCGTCGCAATCGCCGATCTTGGCTGCTCTTCTGGGCCAAACACTCTGTTTGCAATCTCCCAAAGCATGAGCATCATCCACGACACATGCCGCCAAATTGGATGCTCGCCACCACAGTTCAGCGTGTTCCTGAACGACCTCCCTTCCAATGACTTCAACACGGTCTTCAAGTCCCTTCCACAGTTCCAGAAGAGGATGATGGAAGAGAACGGCCAGGACTTTGGGCCATGTTACATCGCTGGAGTTCCAGGTTCCTTCTACGGTAGGCTTTTCCCTGCAAAGAGCCTGCACTTCGTGCAATCTTCCACAAGCCTCCATTGGCTCTCCCAGGTCAGCACTCGCCCTTTTTTAAATAGAAAACCAAACTTTACTTCCCTCAACTATAAGATCATTGTACTTTCGGCCTATAACCATAAAAAGTCTTCGACCTTTCAATATTTGTATGAGCATTCCATCAGAATTTAATGACTTTTAATGATTTTGAGTTCGACAGAGTGAAAAGGAGTGAATAAATCAATGAGAAGAATTCTGACCCAAAATTTCCTTCTACAGGTACCTCTGGAGCTGAGTGACTGCTCTGACAAAGCAATGGTAAATAAAGGGAAAATCTATATTTCTAGGACAAGTCCACCCAGAGTTGTGGAAGCTTATTTGAGCCAATTCAGGAGGGACTTCTGCTCATTTCTCAGGTTGCGATCGGAAGAAATAGCCCCTGGTGGACACATGGTTCTGACTTTCAGGGGCCGGAGGATGCCAGACCCGTTTCCTGATGAAAGTTGTCTGCTTTGGGACTACTTAGGACTAGCATTTCAGGATTTGGTCTCACAGGTATATGTTGCTCCAAAAATATTTCTCCGCATCCGTGTGTTCTAATCTTTGCATATGCAAGGCTCAGTCTCTGGAATTTTTACAGTCCAAGTTAATAATCAATTTTTCCTGGCCCAAGTTGCATCTGGATCTCTGTAGGAGGAGGTAGTTTTGGCATGTCCTCACATCAGTCTTGAAGCATAACTTGCATATTTTGCAAGACCTGTCACTTGGCTACTTGAATTGAATAATGAAACTTTGAACCATGCAATTTCACTTAACTTTCTCTATTGAGCTCTAAGTTGCTGGAATTGCTTTTTGTCACAATTTGACGAATGGATGCTTCGAAATCACGAAAGCTAGCAGTCTTCTAGAGCTAGGATAGATTGTAGCTCTTTGATCAGATGATTAGTCATCAGATTGGCATCATCTAATAATTCAAGTAAAATGGAGTCAGCAGGCTAGAAAATGTTTAACCTTTAGCATGAAAAACATGTCACATTCATGAAAAAGCTAGTCTTCCCGTGATATCCCTTAATCAGTTTACCAGGAAAATGTTACTAAAAGAGAAAATTGTTCAAAAAACGCAGGGATTAATAGAGGAAGAGAAGCTGGACAGCTACAACACACCATACTATGAGCCCTACGTGGAGGATGTGAGGGCAGAGATAGAGAGAGAAGGGTCCTTCACTCTTGACAGGTTAGAGATCATTGTAGCTCCATGGGATGGGGTGAATGGAGGGCAGAGGTATGACCGGAGGAAGACAGCCGAGATGATGGCAAAGGCCATGAGGGCAGTGAACGAGTCCATGATCACAAGCCACTTTGGGGATCAAATCTTGGACTCCTTGTTTGAGAGGTTCATAGACATCATGGCTAGGGATACCAAGGAAGTGGAGCATCCCAGTCTTGTGGTGTCCTTGATTAGGAAGTCGTGAGATCTGCCTAGATTGCTAATTCAGACAGAGAGAGGGAAGGAGAGCCCCTCTGTGTGAAAAGGAAGAAAAAGGGCGGCCTCCTAACTTTGTTAAGTTCCTCCGCATGTGGCCAACAATTTGGTGTTTGCACTTCAATAATGTGTTTCTCGGCCAGAAAAAAGAGAGTCGTGGGTTTGTGTTGGCCAAAAGAAAAAGTCATAGATGTTTGTAAGTCTTTTTTCTTTACAAAGTTTTTTTTTTTTTTTTTTAAAGGGGCAAAAGAAAAGTGAAAAGGCTTTGACTATCGCTGCTGTTGTAATTTGTTTCCCAAACTATTCTAAACAGTGCAGCAAACATGTGTCCCGTTCTAGGAATAGCACCATGATGTCAGGTTCAAAACATTGCACTAACCCTCTCGGAATGGGAAGAACCTGGGACTAAAAGCGGAAAGAAGGGACAAGAGGAACAAAGAAGCATAAGAAAAGCATTCAAAAGCATTCAAAAGCAACTGCTTGTACGGTACTAGGAGAATTTTCTCTTCTGGCCCAAAAATGGGAGTTGCCTTTAACTCTAGTAACAGCAGCTGTAATTGATAGATTCAAGGCCTTCTTTGTTGCGATAGGCGAGCGATCGAACAAAATATAGACGGAAGAAGAAAAATAAATCGGACATCAGATTTACGTGGTTCAGTCGTAAAGACCTACGTCCACGGGGAGAGCAGCAGTGAATTTCATTATAGATCAAGTGATACAAGGAGATTACACACTCAAGTCACTCAAACATTCTCTCGGTGTTTCCCAAGCCCCAATTACACCCAATAACGCACGCAGTGTTTAACCCCGAAATTCCTCAAAAATAATCTCTCAATCTCACGAGGGAATTACACGCAAATCTTACCTCAAGATTTAATCGACTACAAACACTAAACTTCTTGGATGTAATTCACGAACAAAAAACCCACCAAGCACTCGCTAGAATAACGGCGCTTCAATGCTCGTATCAACAATGATGCTAACCCCAATATTCATGCAAGCAAACCACGAATATATATGCTTGTACGTGCACCGCCTCGATCAAAGAGGAAAGTCCCAAGCCAAGTTAAATTAGGAAGTCCAACTTTCTTTAATCAAGTTTATATTTCCTTTCTTGGCTGATGAAGTTGACGAGTGCATCTCCGCTTGCCAATCTCCGCTTGAATGATAGGAATATTTCCTTATCTGCAAGTTAACTAATTTATTTTCAAAATTCAGCAATTCGCTTCGGGCTTAAACTCGAGACATAAATTTAACAATCTCCACCTTGGCTCGATGTTTGAGCTAAGTCACAATCGCTTCGCAAAAATTCAAACTCTGCTGCTACTTTCCCATAGCCCCCGATGGGCTCAACCGCCACAGTTATTATTCAAGTCCAAGCCTCGCTTGAACTTCGCCATAACTGAGGATTTTATCAGAATACCAACTCCACATGCACCTTTAACTGCTCCGCAAGGATTTTCTGACGCAACCTCCTTAACCGCAGATAAAGCAAAACCATTGTTGCATCCATATCTATTAGGAGATCGAACACGTACCTTGTTAATTTCAGCAGTTACAGCAACCGTTGGCTCTATAGGCTCCATCTCGCTATGAGCACCATCTGTGTCGATTATCTTGCTAGTACTCGTACTCGCTACCAGGAGTTTATGATTGCAACTCCACCTCAAGCTGAACACCGTTCAGATCCATATTAACACTGCTATAATCACTCCTAGCCAGAAGTACTTGAAACTCATCAAGGTAACTTCTCTATTGTTAATAGGTGAATTTATATCGGGCACCACTGGCCCGATCACCCCGCTCACCTTGTGCATAGCCATGGAATATGCATCTTGCCCTCCCATTGAGCTTACCATCACTCACTCGAAAATAACATGGGCAACCAAACATTCTAAGAATAGAATAATCAGCAACGTTACCTGACCACACTTCTTCAGGAGTCTGCCATTCAATAGCAATTGATGGGGATCTATTCACCAGGCAGCTTATCGTACTTAGCACACCAGCTAGGATTCTCCTAGCAATACCAGCACTAGAGATAATTTTTCTGGCCATCTCTAGTAATTTTCTACTCGTCAATTCTGCAAATTGTTGTGATTTATTGGCACTAGTGGGGTGTTTCACTATGCTCTCTTTCATGCAGAATTTATTTGCCAGCTCCGAGCAAAACTCCATGCTATTGTCAGTCTGCACATGCTTGATTGACTTACCAATCTCCATCTCGATCAAAGCTTTTGACTGCAAGATCCTGAAAACTTATTAATAAATAATAATTAAAAAATAAAAATAAAGCTTCATGCATGTGCACGAATTCGTGCACATGCACAAAATGTAATGGTCAGCAGTTGCTGACCATTATGCACGGAGCATGGATGGTCAGCAACCGCTGACCATCATGCCAAGATCGTGCATGAGCGGTTGCTCATGCACGATGGTTGTGCATGAGCAACCGCTCATGCACGATTGTCCACTATGGACGATCAGCGACGGTTGCTGATCGTCCATCGATCAGCAACCATTGCTGGTCATTTTTATTATAAAATGAACGAGGGACAAGAGTTAAAAAAGTTGCTGTTGAAAAACAGAGAAAAAGTTAGTGTGGTTTTGGTTTTGTTGAGAGAAACACAAGTGAGAAATCAATGATGCTTTGCTGAAAATAGAAAGCAAATAGTGTGCGTGTTGTTGTGTCTTTGAGACGCAAGAAAGAAGATCATTATCTTGTTCGGGCCGTGGCTATAATACATTGAGGATACATTGGATCATTTCCACGTGATTGCTAGCACAATCGAAGTGGAGAATATCCGAAGGTTCTCTCTTCCGTTCGACGTTCGTTGTTGGTGTGTCTGAACTAGAGGTCCGACGCTTGTGGGACTCGAATTGTAGAACATCCGAACCGACTCGTTTCAAAGCGCGCTTCGAGAGGTAATTCGTTTAACTCCTTTTTATGTTTAGATTTTTTTGATTAAAACGCACGAATAACGCCTAAGGAAAATCATGTGTAATATTTATCTTTGTTTCCGCTGCGTTTATCCTGTTGATTTTTCTTATACATGATTCATGAAACCCCAACAGTGGTATCAGAGCCAACCTTAGGCGTTTTCGTGCGTTTAATTGATTTATAGTTCAAATATATTTTTGCATTCTAATGGCCAATTTACTTTTGTTAAGAGAATTGGTTCTCTTGCTCTTATGTGGCCTATAGAAGTTGATTGATTTATGTGATAAATTTAATCAACAAAGCAAAAATTAAAACTAAATCAATTTTGAATCAAAAATCCGTAACTTGTTATACTTTGTGTTTATATTCTACAAATGATATGCAAAATTTTATGCATGCCTTCCAGAGCTTTAAATTTTGAATTTATGGCTTGTAAGGAAGGGTGGTGATCATGGAAAGATCCCTAATTGTTGTGATTATTGTATGGATGAATGTATGATGATTACAGGTATTCTTTTTGGGGATGTAATTATTAAATGGAGGCTGCGTCCTTCTTTTTATATTTATTTTTATGAAATGTAATTTAAGTATAGTGTAGTATTTCAATTATTGATGTAAATACTACAAGAGAGGAGGAGCTATTAGAGGAGCCATTAAACCGGTGAGCTCTCGGGGCCTGTCTTTGAAGAGTTCAAAGATTGAAGAAAAAGTGAAGAGCAAGTCCATATTATTAAAATATTAAAATGGCTAAATGGGTCTCTTTGGCTCGAGACCCATTGAACCATAATTCCATGATCACCACATAGGATAGATATTATGTGATATCTATTTATTTATTGTGTTTATGGTATCGTGCATGTTAAACCGGTTAATGTGCAAAGTGAGACCGTTAATAACGACCCAAATCTCCTTACAAAGAATATTAAGTCGAAACGGGTTTCGGACTCGTGACCTTCTATCGTCGTGGTTTGATCCAATATTATAGTGGTTAATTAACCGGTTATGGATACATAGGGGTTAATTACCATTTATAATATTGGACCACTCCATTATGCATATGATGCTGTGGGGTTGGAGCCAAATGATTTCCAATAACTGTCGGGTGAGGGAATTATTTGTGTTTTCAATACTTGCATGAGACGATGGGCTAGACTTAACTATGATCATGATGCCAATAAGCGTTAGGTGAGGCTTTCATGGTCTAGAGGCCGAAGGTATGATTGGGATTCGCATATGATGCGTTGAACAAGCTGGTTCACTCACTAAGTTCATAGGACACCAATAAGCTGTTAGGTGAGGTGAACTTTGGGCTAGTGGGACTCCAATCCCCACTAGTAATCTTTACCCAACAAAGATTACCGCTTCCCATCTTAAGGAGTATGGGATTCGAATATAAATTTAGTGGGAGGATCTATTTCATTTAAAGGCCAAAATGAAATAGTTACTTTGAAAGATACAACGGCTAACAATTTATTTTCTGCAACAGATATATTATTACTCTGAAAATGGTGACCACAAACCCACTCGCTTCTATACTTGACAAGAATTGTTTGACGGACCCAATTTCACCGATTTGGATGAGGAATTTGAGAATTGTTCTCAATTTAGAAAAATTGGGTATGTGCTTGATGAAAAGATGCCAACCTCCTTTCCTGAGGGTGGGACCCAAGAGGAGCGTGTCACTTATGATAAGTGGCGTGATGATGACTTAAAAGTTAGGTCATATATGCTTGCTTCAATGAACAATGAATTACAAAAGAAGTATGAATCTATGAAAGATCTTTGGGTCGATCATTTTGCACTTAAAGGAATACTTTGATGAGAATGGTCGAACCTCTAGATATGAGATATCTAAGGCATTGTACCGTATGAGGATGGCTGAAGGATCATCTGTTAATGATCATGCTTTGAAAATGATCGGCACATTGAAGAATTGGCTAGGCTGAATCTCGTTATGGACAATGAGTTAGCTGTGGATTTGATCCTCCAATCTTTACCCGATTCCTTCTCTGGTTTTGTCCAAAACTTCCACATGCATAAGATGGAGAAAACTCTTCTTTGAGTTACATAGCATGCTGGTAGTTTATGAGAAGGAAATGCATAACACGAGGCCAAATGTAGTGGCTATGGCTAAGGCTTCTTCTTCAAAGGGTAAGACTGTTTTAAAGAAGAATAAATGGAAGAGGCCTGCCAAACTTGTTGTGCAACCAAAACCCATGATTGATAAAGGGAAATGTCATTCTTGTGGTGTCAAAGGGCACTAGAGGAGGAAGCTGTAAGAGGTACCTCGCGAGCTTGAAGGTCAAGCCCAAGAACCGACCTTATGAAGGTATGGTGTCTATGCTTATTGAAACCAATCTTATGGTTAGTACTGAATCCAGCTCATGGGTTCTAGATTCTGCTGCAACTTCACATATTTGTATGTCTTTGCAGAATCTGGAAATAAGCGAGGATGCTAGGGCGAAATGAGATTGTCTCGACGTTTGCCAATGGAGCAAGAGTTGCTGCATTAGCTATAGGGACTTTTCGTTTATGTTTCCCTTCTCGGACATGTAATGGTTTTAAAGAACTGTTTGCATTATAAGAATGCTGTTAGGAACATCATCTCTGTACCTCGTTTGGGTAAAGAGAATTATGAATTTTCTTTTGCTGATGATGTATGTTCTATTGATCATAATAGAATTTGTGTTGGTTCTAGCTTATTAACCAACAATCTTTATACCATTGCAATGACCGGTAATACGATTACCAATGTCAATAAGCAAAATAGAATTGATATAAATGCCATAACTAATAAACGCCCTAGAGACGGTCCAAATAAAAAGTATGTTTGGCATCTCCGATTAGGTCATATTGGAGAAGACAGAATTAACAAGTTGAGTAATGATGGATACATTGATCCTTCAAATTTTGAGTCATACTCGACTTGTGAGGCATGTCTTCTAGGAAAAATGACCAAAGCGCCTTTTGTGGGACAAAGTGCGCGAGCTGCTAACATATTAGAATTAATACATACAGATGTATGTGGACCAATTAATGAAACTGCTAGAGGTGGTTATAATTACTTCATTACCTTCACCGATGATCAGTCACGGTATGGTTATTTATACCTCATGAAGTATAAATCTGAATCCTTTGAAAAGTTCAAGGAATTCAAGGCTGAAGTTGAGAAACAAACGGAAAATGTATTAAGGCTCTTCGATCAAATCGAGGAGGTGAATACCTTAGTCTTGAATTCCTAGATTTTCTTAAAGAGAATGACATTTTATCACAATGGACACCTCCTAGAACTCCGAACATAATGGTGTATCGAACGAAGAAATCGTACTTTATTAGATATGGTACGGTCTATGATGAGTTACACCGATTTGTCAATATCCCTTTGGGGATATGCCCTTGAGACAGCTGTATATATACTGAATAGAGTGCCGTCCAAATCTGTTCCAACTACGCCCTATGAGATATGGCATAGTAGGAAACCCAGTCTTAATCATATTAAGATTTGGGGTTGTCCAGCTTTCGTGAAAAAACTAAAAATGGAAAAATTGGAGGCAAGATTTGAACAAGGTCGCTTCATTGGATATCCAAAGGAAACTCTTGGATATTATTTCTATTTTCATTCAAACCAAAGAATTTTGGTATGCAAGCACGCTTCTTTTTTGGAGAATCAGTTCATCCAAGAAAGTGGTGCTGGGCGGAAAATAGTCTTACAAGAAGAAAATAATGAAGTGCCAAACAACCGAGTTCAGATACCAATCTCTAATTCAGTGGGAGCTTCTAATACACAACCTCTTAGGAGAAGTGTGAGAACGTCTCGCCCACTTGCTCGTTATGGACACTCAGTTGATCATATTGAACCATTATTAATTGTGAATGACAGTGATCAACCTGGTGATCCTAAAACCTATGAGGAGGCGATGTTGGACATCGATTCGGAAAATGGCTAGAAGCCATGAAATCCGAAATGGATTCAATGTATTCCAATGAGGTTTGGACCTTGACCTGACACCTTGATGGTATTGTACCAATTGGCTGTAAATGGATCTTCAAGAGGAAGATGAACGTTGAAGGTCAAATTGGAATTTACAAAGCACGGCTGGTGGCGAAAGGATATCGTCAAAAAGAAGGAATTGATTATGATGAAACTTTCTCACCTGTGGCCATGCTAAAATCCATTCGGATTATGTTGGCTATAGCTGCACACCTTGATTATGAGATATTTCAAATGGATGTCAAAACGGCTTTTCTAAATGGTTTTCTCGATGAGGACATCTATATGGAACAGCCACAGGGTTTTGAATCCAATAGTGAAAAACAGAAGGTGTGTAAGCTTAAGAGATCCATTTATGGACTCAAACAAGCCTCCAGAAGTTGGAACATCTGTTTTAATGAGGTAGTCAAATCGTTTGGCTTCATCAAAAATCTGGATGAACCTTGTGTATACAAGAAGATCAGTGGGAGTGCAATTGCATTTCTAGTTTTGTATGTCAATGATATACTTTTGATTGGAAATGATGTACCAATGATATCATCCATAAAACTATTCTTGTCACAGAAATTCTCCATGAAAGATTTAGGAGAGGCAACCTACATTTTAGATATCAAGATCTATAGAGATAGATCAAGACGATTGATTAGCCTCTCACAATCTACGTACATAGACAAAGTGTTAACACGGTTTAACATGCAATGTTCCAAGAGAGGATTATTGCCTTTTAGGCAAGGGATCCGTCTTTCTAAGGAGATGTGTCCCAACACTCCGAAGAAAGAGAGCGGATGGCAAAGATACCATATGCATCCGCTATTGGAAGCATAATGTATGCTATGCTATGTACTAGACACGATATTGCGCATGCTGTAAGTATTACTAGCGAGATATCAACGATCTAGAGAAGAGCTTTGGATAGCAATCAAGAATATTCTTAAATACTTGCGAAGGACTAAAGATTTATTTTTGATATATGGAGAAGGAGAATTTAAAGTTGTAGCTTATACTTGATTCCGATTTTCAATCGGATCCTAATGATTATAAGTCTACATCTGGGTTTGTCTTTACATTCAATGGTGGTGCAGTTAGTTGGAAAAGTTCCAAACAAAGCATAACTGCCGATTCCACCACTGAGGCAGAGTATGTAGCTGCTTCTGAAGCAGCAAAGGAAGCCGCTTGGATGAAGAAGTTTATTTCTGAACTTGGAGTCATTCCTTCAATTGAGCAACCGATCACATTGTTTTGTGACAACAATGGGGCGATAGCTCAAGCTAAGAAACCAAGGTCTCACCGAAGTCCAAGCACATTGAGAGACGCTTCCATCTCATCGAGAAATTGTTGGGAGAGGTGATATCGCCTTGCAGAAAATTGCCTCAGCAGAAAACGTGGCGAGATCCCTTCACTAAGGCCTTACCTCAATCTTCTTTTGAAAGACATATTGACAAAATGGGTTTGAGGTACCGAGACAAGTTGGCTTTAGTGCAAGTGAGAAATTGTTAGATGTATGCCCTAAAGTTGCTATGTAATAGTTACATATTAGGGATTTCAGTTGTACTTTCATTATTATTATTTAATTAATGGCAATGACGTATTCATTCATTTGTCCAATTATTTTATATTGATGAATGATTCCATAAGATCAGTTGCAACTAGACCTATTCTTGAGACGTCAAGAATATATGTGACGGGTTCATAGTTAGACTGAATCTTTAAATTGTTCCGGTCGATGGATTATTAAGTGAATATTAATAATCTGTTGAGACCGGTGTGTTCTTAACTTCGCCATTAAGTATTGGATATTTAAGGGAATGATGAGTCACATGTCATTGGGTATTATGATGCCGAGTTAGAACACAGGTGTTTGTATTAGACAAATTCACTGAACGTGACGCATATGGAACGATTAGCGACATGGAAGCTTTTAGCGTGGTCAATGTCTAATTGTTCATGCTTTGGTCTTGTGTAAATAATCCTTAGACCTGAGGCATAGTGTTAACTTGTGTATCGAACAACTATGGTTCACGGGTGCACATAATGCCAGGTCGTCGATCCGTCTTTATACTTGATGGTTATAGTTTGTTCATATACGAAGTTACACGTGTGCGCAATATGGAATCTATCTCCTTGTTATATGCAAGGTATGATAATGATGTCCTATGCGATCTAATTGTGACATTGCATTGAAATCCTCGGCCGGGGTTGTAATCGAGAATAAATTGTTTATGTCTCAAATAAAATACATGTCAATTAGATTTGTGCATATGATCGAATTAATGACTTGACAAATATTCCATGGTCTTTGTTTGATCGGGACATAGTAAGACGAGAGGGATTGAATTACACTTTGTAGCCAAAGCCGACAGGTTCATTATGTTCTTAAAGTATTCACACTATCTGGGTAGCCATGACATATTGCTAGATGTCAATCGTGGCTTGTAGGACCTAAAAGATTAATCGGGACAATTAATTCTTTTGGAAATACTAATGTGTTAGTACAAGTCTTACTACCAGCTTAGTGATGAACCTAGGGATGTCACACACCATAAACAATTAGGATGACGTGGAACAAGAGAGAAATATTATTGCAAATATGTTTGCAATTACTGCAATCAAATTGAGTCGTTTTGAAATTAAATTAAATGAGATTTAATTTAATTTGTATTATAGTCACGAGCCTACTTGCATATGATGCACACGCATGTCCAAAGTGGATATATGTTAACATACCAAACAAGTTGGCTTTAGTGCAAGTGGGAGATTGTTAGTAATATGCCCTAAAAACTTATTAATAAATAATAATTAAAAAATAAAAATAAAGCTTCATGCATGTGCACGAATTCGTGCACATGCACAGCGTAATGGTCAGCGGTTGCTGACCATTATGCACGGAGCATGGATGGTCAGCAACCGTTGACCATCATGCCAAAAGATCGTGCATGAGCGGTTGCTCATGCACGATTGTCCACTATGGACGATCAGCGACGGTTGCTGATCGTCCATCGATCAGCAACCGTTGCTGGTCATTTTTATTATAAAATGAACGAGGGACAAGAGTTAAAAAAAGTTGCTGTTGAAAAACGGAGAAAAAGTTAGTGTGGTTTTGGTTTTGTTCGAGAGAAACACAAGCGAGAAATCAATGATGCTTTGCTGAAAATAGAAAGCAAATAGTGTGCGTGTTGTTGTGTCTTTAAGACGCAAGAAAGAAGATCATTATCTTGTTCGGGCCGTGGGTATAATACATTGAGGATACGTTGGATCATTTCCACGTGATTGCTAGCACAATCGAAGTGGAGAATATCCGAAGGTTCTCTCTTCCGTTCGACGTTCGTTGTTGGTGTGTCTGAACTAGAGGTCCGACGCTTGTGGGACTCGATTGTAGAACATCCGAACCGACTCGTTTCAAAGCGCGCTTCGAGAGGTAATTCGTTTAACTCCCTTTTTATGTTTAGAATTTTTGATTAAAACGCACGAACAACGCCTTAGGAGAATCATGTGTAAAATATATATTTGTTTCCGTTGCGTACTTTATGTTAATATTTCTTATACATGATTCAGAAATCCTAACACCTGACACAAGCATCAAACTTGTGCCTTGGCACAAACACCCAAGTCTTCCTCGAGCAGTCAATAGACTCTCGAACAGATGCATCCGACGTCTCCGCAACGAAATTTATCACTATCTCACCTTGAAGTTTATACAGGCCATCGTGCTTGATTCCTTTCATTATCACCAGGGCACCTCGAACAACCTTCAGAACTTCACCTTTTGAAGAATACCTGCAAGCGGCTGAATCTAGGGCACCCAAGGAAATTAAGTTCTTTTTCAATTCCGGAACATGCTTTACTCCAGTCAATGTCCTCATGATACCATCATGCATTCTAATTTTAACATTACCAACACCCACAACATCACACTTAGCGTTGTTCCCTAACTAGACTTTACCACTACCCGTGCACTGATAAGTGATAAACCAGTTTCCATTTGGCGTGACATGAAAAAGAACAACCAGAATCCATAATCCATCCATCAAAAGATGAATAATCAGTGACAGACAAGACATAATCAGCATTATCTGCTACAGCTGCAACATTATCTGCAGAATCAACCATAATTCCCTTACCCTTTTCATTCTTCAGCTTAAGGCAATCTCTTCTAAGATGTCCCCTCTTGCCACAGCTCCAACAGACAACATTAGTAGTCATAGATTGGCTATGTCTGTTCATATTAGTACTACCATTACCTACACGTGTTACAAATCTTCCTCTATTTTCACCTACTAGAGCAGTAGATGCAGATTCGCCAGATTCTCTTCTACGAATGTCCTCGCTCAGAATCAAATCTCGAACCCCATCAAACGTCAAACTTGTTGACCCAGAGGAATTACTAACAGCAGTAACGGTAGTATTCCAACTATCAGGCAATGAGGATAATAGAATCAAAGCACGTACCTCATCTTCAAAATCAATCTCAACTGAACTCAATTGACTAACAATCACATTGAATTCATTGATATGATCTGCAATTGATGCACCTTCTTTCATCTTCAAGTTAAACAGACGTTGCATCAAACAGACCTTGTTGATCGCAGAGGGCTTCTTGTACATATCCAACAGGGCTTACATCAAATCAGCGGTTGTCTTCTCCTTGGGATGTTAAACGCGACGTTACGAGCCAACGTCAGCCGAATAACACCCATTGCTCGTCTATCCAGCAAATCCCAATCAGCTTGCTTCATCATCTCTGGTTTCTCTCCAAATAAAGGCAAGTGCAGATTCATCTGGTAAAGATAATCTTCAATCTGCATCTTCCAGAAACTAAAATCCTTCCCATCAAATTTGTTGATTCTCACTTTTACTTCTTCGGTCGCCATCGATTCACTTCAACTCAGCCAAGCCTAGCTTTGATACCACTTGTTGCGATAGGCGAGCGATCGAACAAAATATAGACGGAAGAAGAAAAATAAATCGGACACCAGATTTACGTGGTTCAGTCGTAAAGACCTACGTCCACGGGGAGAGTAGCAGCGAATTTCACTATAGATCAAGCGATACAAGGAGATTACACACTCAAGTCACTCAAACACTCTCTCGGTGTTTCCCAAGCCCCAATTACACTCAATAACGCACGCAGTGTTTAGCCCCGAAATTCCTTGAAAATAATCTCTCAATCTCACGAGGGAATTACACGCAAATCTTACCTCAAGATTTAATCGACTACAAACACTAAACTTCTTGGATGTAATTCACGAACAAAAAACCCGCCAAGCACTCGCTAGAATAATGGCGCTTCAATGCTCGTATCAACAATGATGCTAACCCCAATATTCATGCAAGCAAACCACGAATATATATGCTTGTACGTGCACCGCCTCGATCAAAGAGGAAAGTCCCAAGCCAAGTTAAATTAGGAAGTCCAACTTTCTTTAATCAAGTTTATATTTCCTTTCTTGGCTGATGAAGTTGACGAGTGCATCTCCGCTTGCCAATCTCCGCTTGAATGATAGGAATATTTCCTTATCCGCAAGTTAACTAATTTATTTTCAAAATTCAGCAATTCACTTCGGGCTTAAACTCGAGACATAAATTTAACATTCTTTATGCTGTCTTCGGATGTATTCTTAGGTTCACCCCCGTCCCACATAATCTCAAACGATCTCTGGTCATCATCCCTCATTTAAAAGTAATGACCATGTTAATAGGTTTTCTCATCTTCCGTTGGTCAATCAGGATGATTGTGATCTCTTCTCTTGCTTTCAAATCTATTTATTCCACAATGCACGTAGCTGGGTGACTTTGCATTTTGATGATTATAATTTATATGGCTGTCATATAGTAATATGTGAAAAGTTTGCCTTTTGCTTGATTGACTTAAGCCGAAGGCACAACACCGCGGATGCACTTTGATTAGTTTCTTGGAAAAATAAGATGATCACTCAAATTGTTAGTTTTTTTCACGAAGAATAAATAACTATTGGATATAATGGATGAAAGGTATTGTCATTACCAATGGGGTGAGGAGAACATTTAGCAAAGGTTCAATAATTACAACGACACCATGCTGCAGCTCGTGCTTGAGGTCCAGCAGTGGCACCTCTCCTTCTGCAGCCTTATCAAGGCTCATCGAGATCACATTCAGTCACTTATAGGCTGGCTCCGCCTCAGCCTGTTCCAGCTCAACAAGAACATGCTATCTCGAACCAAGGAAGAGTCGAAGATAAATTCACTCTGTGAGGAGAGGCTACAAGCTGTTGACTGGATCCCCAGCAAAGTAGCGTCAGAAGGAATCCAGAGCCCATTGATTGCCATCCATTCCATTGTGGTTCAACAAGAGGAGAAGCAGAAGCAGAAATTCAGAATGTGCACTTAAAGAGCTCGAGAAGAAGACGGTTGAGCTCAGGTCGTTGGATAGCAAGTTGGGTCCATTTTTTTGCACCCGAGATTCCTGGTTCTGGAAGAAGTAAAGACCTAGTCGGAGAAAAGCGTGCCAAAGTGGCAGTTTTCAGAGCCAAAGCAAAGGAGGAGAGTTCGAAACATGAAAGATCGGTGAACATAAATAGAGCAACGGCGCTGAATGACCTATGGATGGGTTTTCCACATGTGTTCCAGGCAATCATGGGGTTTTCTAGCGTTTCTGTGCAGGCGTTCGAGTCACCACAGCCAAGAACAATGAACCCAAGCATGATTTGAAAAGGCTTCTGATATAGCTAGTATAAGCACCTAGAGGGGGGTGAATAGGTGTAAAAATAATTTCTTGAGATATGAAAGCAATCTTTGGACTAACAACGAAAGGAAGCTCTCCTTTAGTTAACAAATCGAACTATGATCAAAGTAAAGCGGAGAGTAAGGAAGAGAAAATTGAACACAAGGTTTATAGTGGTTCGGCTTATTCCAAGCCTACGTCCACTCTTCTGCAATGACAGCCTACAAGATGGATTTCACTATGAACAAAAGAGATATTACAAAGACTTGCTTTCCCTTGATTCCACAAAGTGTAGATATTCTATCACACTTCCTCAAGGTCTCTCAAAGTATAGACTCTCTTTTTGTGTACAAGATTTCGCTCGCAAATGAATTGACTAAGAATCAAAGAGCTTCAGACTTTGGAATTCTTCTATCGTGCACTCCTCGAACAACTGGAACGTCTTCCTTCTATACTCCTTTATGCCATCATACCCGTTAGCACTTACCAAAGGGATTCTTCCAATCCTCCCATTGGACAGAATCAATTAGGAAGATTATTCGAGCTATTAAAGGAACATGTCGATAGCCCATCAATCATGCTCGCCCATACAATCAAGATCTTGGTTTCCATAAGTAGAACATTCCAAGAATACTTCGTCAATCATCGGATCTTTAATCATTCTTGATTTGAATAAAGGAATCCGTTATGTCTTATCCAGCCAAGAGATATTTTCCAGTCGATAAGGCCAAACTCCTTAATGAAGTAGTTCTGGATAGCATTTCTTCAACGGATTAGAAACTGTCAATGAGAATAGACTTTGAGTCTTGAGTCTAGTAGTCTGGAGGTCTTCAGACTTTAATAGAAGAGTCTGCAAGGCTTCGATTAGGCGATAGAAACATTTTGTCAGCTTCAAAATATTCCATAAAGATTTCTCCAACAATCTCCCCATTTTTTATGGTGACAAAACTTTCCTGCAAATTTGAATAACTTTGACCTGCAAAACATTACTCAAGCAAATATGGATATCTCATAAAGATTAATAGCTTAATGATAACACTAGAATCTGCAACCACAGAAAATAGGTTAGTCTTTCATGAGAGTAAAGCCATTCATAAGATATCAATAGTACTTAATATAAACAGCAGTCAAATCCAAATCCACGTTCAGTCAATCCTCATCCAGACACAGACACACAAGTCACACATCAAAACAAACTAAAAATTCAACAAGTTTAAGTTCAAAGATTTCAAATCTCGCATCTCTCCCCCTTTTTGTCATCATCATAAAAAGAAGTTGAGATGGGAATAGAACGGAGTCAAGTTTGCTTGGAAATGCGAACAAGCTGGAAATCTCCCATGGACTGGATGATGCCTTCCAGCTTTTTCAGTTCTTCCTTTAGATAATCCACCTCTTCACTTTTAGCATTGGCTTGAATCTGAAGAGCAAGGGCTTGGATCCGATCAGACAATGAAACGAAAGAAGCTTGTCTTGCATTCTTCAAGTTCTGAACTTCGCTTTCCAAAGCATATATCTGACCCCGCAATTCCAAAAGAACATCAATGATTCTGCGAAAATCTGCTGAGTTATCAGTCTGCGTACTAGCTTCGACACGATCTGATGGAGTAAAGGCAGACGATGGTATATCAGCATAATCACGCAAATTTGGCGATGAAGCACCATGTCCCTCCTCAGGAAATTGAGAGGCATGAATGTCTTCTGGATCTGCTGGAGAGCGACTGACTGACCCTCTTAGTCCGTTTTTGCAAGAGTATAGGCATAAGATTTCGGATATGATGAGGACATTCCTCTTGTTTTCACCATCTCCCCCGTCTCCATGGCTTCAGGTGGAGAAGAGTTTTCCTCATGCTCTCCTTCCTCTTGATTTTCTCTTTCTTTTTCTTCTTCAAACCTTTCTTCGTCTGTTTCTTTTTCTTCAGCTTCTTTCTCATTTTCTTCCTTTTCCTCTGCTTCTGAATCTTCTTCTTTCTCCTGTTCTTCTCTCTCCTCTGCTTCTTTCTCCTGTTCTACTCTCTCCTCTGCTTCTTTCTCTTGTCGTTCTATTGATTCAGGAACAAAACAACTCAGCTTCTTTAATGCTATAGCAAAAATTGTGAGGTCATCCTCATCATCTTCATCAGTAATGAGAGCTTTTCTCTTTTTGGATGGAGTAACCATGGGCTCATTCCCTTTTCTTTTCGCTGCAAAAGAGACTTGATGAGATTTGACAAGGGTTTTCTCCTTAAATTTCTCCAACGCCTTGTCGAGATCTTTCAGACACATTTTGGACACCATTTTCAGTCCTACCACCATTTTGTCACAAGGTCGAACACAGAGAATTTGTGGAGGCTGAATATTCAAATATCTCGAATATCTTTGACACAAGACTGGATAAGGAAGTTGGCCCTTGTCCTTCACCACTGCTCTATACATGTGAAACAGAATAGTGTGAGGAAGAGAAAACTTTTTCCCAGCATTGATGGCGTACATCAGCTTTGCCTCTGAGTTAGAAACATCAGTCTTGGAAGTTGATTTGTGTCTAAGGCAATTTATCACAATTTTGTGAAGCAAAATGTTGAACGCATGCATCCTTGAGTACGAAATCTTCCCTCTGTCATTCTGTCTTTAACAAGTTCCAATGTGGCACGAGCTATAGAGACACTGATGGGTTGATATTTCCCTCTCTCAACCCCAATAACATCTGCCAACATATCCACATCCACTACAAAGTCCTGATCTCGGACACTGAAGGAGATTCTATTCGCATCCAAGAAACTAAGATTTGAATAGAAATAAGTAGTTAATTGAGCATAGGCTTACGTGGTGTCGGAACAATTGTTCAAGTTGAAGAAAACTGAACTTTTCTCTCAAATTGACATTCAAAGCATCAAGGAAATCAAAATCTACACTCCTAGGGTTTATCACCCCACGTTTCAACAATTTGGAGTATAGATCCTTTCGTTCCTTCGATCTAAACAATTGTTCTTTTTCCTCGAATTTTCGCCGCAACACCCATTCTTAGTTGAAATTCTTTGTACAATCTGTCATCATCATTTCCATCTATCGGATTAAAACCTCCAACATGCGGATCACTTGGGATATTTGCAAGGGTTTTTTCTGCCAACCCCTTAGGAGCAATTTCCAAACTCTCCATTTTTCGCAAAAAGATGTACTCATTCCCATATCCCTTGTCCTTAATAAACTCATCGATGTAGTTCAATGGAGTACCAATGCTCTTTAAAGCACGGTAGAGCTTATAAATAAAAGAGGCTTTTGAACTCTTACAAGATCTGCGTCTTCGACGATTTCTTCCTCTTGTTGATGAACAACATTCTGTGGACTAGATGGTGGAGAATGACGCTACTAAGAATGTTGTGGGCTCTGCTGCTGACTTGGTGATTCCTCTTCCTCGGTGAGATCAAAGTGAGTAGGCCCCTTACTCATTCGCCGTGGTCCCCTGCTTGCAATCCTTGAAGACTTTCTTGAAGATGACATCTTTCTCAATCTTGAAAGATTCATTGCTTGACTTTCCCAAGAAAGATGACAACTTTTTTGAAGATTAAACAAGGGAGAAAGACAGGAATGGAAGATCGATGCTTTTTAGGGTTTTGGAGTTAAGTGAAGAGGAACCAACTGTATATAGCTTAGTCGAAACGAGGGAATGCCAAACGTCGTAAAGGAAGGTTAAAAGATACTTTTTTAAAAAAATAACTGCCTTTTTCAAAAATAGATAACTGCCATTTATTCTTTTGAAAAGGAAAAAATTGCACTTTTCACGGAAATTGAAGATAGCATAAATCAATTATGAATGGATAAAAGATCGTACCTTTACGAGATTTAATAAAATAACTTACAGTTAAGAACCATGATTGTCTGAGACTAAAAGTCTCTAGACTTTAACTTCTTCAAGCTTCAAGATGTTGAGTCTGGAATGGATGATTTCAAATTGATTTTTCTCCAAAGGCTTTGTTATTATATCCGCCAGTTGGTTCTTTGAGTCAACAAACTGAATCGTAACTTCTCCATTTTGAACATGATCTCTAATGAAGTGATGTCGAATCTCTATATGCTTTGCTCTTGAGTGAAGGATTAGATTTTTGGTAAGATTGATTGCACTGGTGTTGTCACAATTAATCTCCGTGCATGAATCTTCAATTCCAAAATCTCTTAATTGTTGTTTTATCCATAGAATTTGTGAACAACAGCTTCCGAGAGCTACATATTCTGCTTCTGTTGTAGAAAGAGCTACTGTATTTTGCTTCCTTGAAAACCAAGACACTGTCCTACTTTCAAGTAACTGACAAGTACCCGAGGTGCTCTTTCTATCAACTCTGCAACCGACTAGATCTGCATCTGAATATCCAATGAGAGTAAAGTCTCCCTTTTTAGGATACCAAAGGCCGATGCTTGAAGTTGAAGCAATGTATTTGATAATACGCTTTGCAGCACTTAGATGAGATTCTTTAGGGTCTGCTTGAAATCTAGCACAAATGCAAACACTAAACAAAATGTCAGGTCTAGAAGCAGTAAGATAAAGAAGTGAACCAATGATACTCATGTATAGCTTCTGGTCAACTTTCTTTCCTCCTTCATCTTTGTCTATCTTCAAGGAACTTGACATTGGTATATCGTCTTTTTGCAATTTTCCAGTCCAAACTTTTTGACAAGATCATTAGCATATTTTTCTTGATGAATAAAAGTCCCTTCCTTCAATTGTTTCACTTGAAGTCCAAGAAAAAAGGTTAGTTCACTCATCATGCTCATTTCAAATTCATCCTGCATAGACTTAGAGAATTTCTTGCACAAACTTTCATTTGAGGATCCAAAAATGATATCATCAACATATATTTGAACAAGCAGAAAATTTTTGCTTTCTCTTTTGATGAACAGAGTAGTGTCTACTTTACCTTTTTCAAAGCCATTTTGAATTAAAAACTTACTCAGTCTGTCGTACCAAGCTCGAGGTGCTTGTTTTAATCCATACAATGCTTTTTTCAGTCTGAATACTGAGTCTGGCTTCCTTGGGTCTTCAAACCCAGGTGGTTGTTCCACATAAACTTCCTCATGGATAAATCCATTCGGGAAAGCACTTTTGACGTCCATTTGGAATAACCTGAAATTCTTATAACAAGCAAAAGCAAGTAATAATCGAATTGCTTCTAACCTTGCTATTGGTGCGTAAGTCTCATCATAGTCTATCTATTCTTCTTGCGTATATCCCTTGGCCACGAGTCTTGCTTTGTTTCTTACGACTTTACCTTTTCGTTCATCTTGTTCCTAAAAACCCATTTAGCTCCAATAATAGATTTACCTTTTGGTTTAGGAGTTAACTCCCGGACATCATTGATACTTGAATTGTCTCGAGTTCTTCTTGCATAGCTTCAATCCAACTTTCATCGATAAAGCTTCTTCTATGCTTTTTGGTTCTATTTCGAAATAAGAGCCACAAAGCACTAGACTCTTCGCGCCTTTTGGATCTTGTGCGAATTCCTTCATTAATGTCGCCAATAATGAGATCTTTGGGATGATTTGGACTTATGCTTCTAGTTACTAGTTGATTTGTCGGGTTGATGATCACTTCCTTCATTTGAATCTTCAATAACCATTTGATCTTTGGTCTTTCGAGTTCGAGTTGCTTCTTGAGATTTAGACTTTGTAAAGTTTGGAGCAGGTTCAGATTCTTCAAGATAAGTCTAAGCATATTCATTTTGCATAGAATCCTAGAATTTGACATTCATTGATTCCTCCACAAATTGACTCTTCTTGTTATAGACTCTGTAAGCTTTGCTTGAGGTAGAATATCCAAGGAAGATTCATTCATTTGATTTTTCTTCAAACTTACCAACTCTATCATTTGCATTTTTCAATATAAAGTATTTGCATTCGAACACATGAAAATATGAAACAATAGGCTTCTTTCCTTTGAATAACTCATAAGGTGGTTTTTTTTTCCATAATAGGCCTTAGAAAAACTCTATTTATAATGTAACATGCTGTTGAAACTGCTTCAGCCCAAAAACGTGAAGAGATGTTACTTTCAATTAAAAGAGTTCTAGCCATTTCTTGAAGTGATCTATTCTTTCTTTCCACAACTCCATTTTGCTCTGGAGTATATGGAGATGAGAACATATGCTAAAAACCAGATTCATCACAGAATTTTGTAAAATCATGATTTTCAAATTCACCTCCATGATATGTTCTTATACTCGAGATAACATACCATTTTTCATTTTGAACATTTTTTGCAAACTTTTCAAAGTAAGAGAAAGTTTTAGACTTACTTGCCAGGAAATATACCTAAGTAAATCGTGAGTAATCATCCACAATTACTAGGCAATATTTCTTACCTCCAATACTCGAGTTATGGTGGGTCCAAAAGGTCCATATGCGTAAGCGCAGTACACGATTAGTGGAAACTTGATTTATTAGTTTAAAGGAATTTCTTACATGCTTTCCCAATACGCATGGTGTACATAGATCAGTCTTTTGGTATGATAATTTGGGTAAAAACCACAAACAAGCTTCTTTGCTGAAATTTTGGCTATCTGCTTCATATTGATGTGCCCAAGCTTTCTGTGCCATAAGCTTGCTTCATCTTGAATTGAGATTAGACATTGCGATTCATCTGGTTTCACATCCAAGAGGTAGATATTTCCATGTCTTCAGCCCATGAATGACTGAGTAGAGTCTTTACTAGTTCCTGAACATATTCCCTCTTGAAAATTTATTTTGAAACCAGTGTCACACAGCTAACTGATACTAAGCAGATTGTAGTTGAGTCCTTCCACTAGGGAAACATTGCTTATTGTAAGGTTTCTAATCTTTACAGTTCCAAATCCCACAATTCTTCCTTTGTTGTTTCCTCCAAATGAGACTTTTCCACCATTTACTTGTACGAGCTTTATGAAGCAATTTGAGTCTCATGTCATATGTCTTGAGCATCCACTATCCAGATACCATTTTACCTTTTTCTTGATAGTGACATGCATTTAAAAAGATTTAAGCTTTCTTTGGTACCCATATTTTCTTGGGTCCATTGGTGTTAGTATGATATGCGGTTTTTGCCCATACTTTCTTAACATGTTTCCAAACCATAGGACATTCTTTTTCAAAATGATCTGCACTATTGCATTTTGAACATCTGAGAGCATTTTGAACTACTGGTTTTACAAATACTTTTTGAAAATGATTTTTGTAAAATGTCTTTGAAGGTCTCTGCTTAATTCTTTCCTTCACTTTAGGAAAATCAATTAAATGAATGGTTTTGCTGTCATTCCCAATCCCGATTTATTGAAATAAGGTCTTTGTCTTTAAAAGAATTTTTTCAAGTTTCTCGAGATCCTATTGAGAATCTTTTTGAAATATTTGATAAGTCATTTTTTAAAAATGCATTTTCTTTCAAGAGATTATCTTTGCTTTCTTTAAGAGTAGAAACATTCGTGTCTAAATGTTTCAACTTTTCTTTCAAAACATTTTCCTGTTGTTTTAGTGCAAAGTTTTCCTTTTTAAGTTCGGAAATCCTTTTAAGAGAAGTCTTAAGACTAAAACACAGCTCATCAATGTATTTAGAGACTTTAACATGAATTTTAAAGTTACTTACCTCAAATTCACTTTGTTTGAATCTCGAGTCTGTCTCGGAGTTTGAATCGAATCCGATTGTGCCATTAGACATATATTGGCATAATCATCATCACTTTCTTCACACTCGTATCACTCTGGGTTTCGCTTTAAGAGCCTTTCAATACTTTTCAGCTTTTCCTTTCTTCTTTTTCGAAAAGGACGGTTGGGTCGATGTGTCCATTTTTCTTACATTCAAAGCGAGACTACATCTTTGTTTGATTCATCATCATCAACAAACTTGGTATGTTGCTTTTGAAAGCTCTGTTTCTTTGGATTGAATCTTCTTCCTTTTCTGTTCAGCTTTCTGAATCTTCTTATCATGAGAGCAAGCTCCTCATCATCCATATTGTCTTCAGAATCTATGACATTAGAATCATCAATGGATTTTAATGCAATGAATTTCTTACCTTTAGGATCTTCATCTTCATTGATTCATTCCACTTCATAAGACTAAAGAGTTCCAACCAACTCATCGACAGATAGTGGCATGATTCTTTGTGTCTCTCTTATTGAGGTCTTTATGTGATTCCAATCCTTGGAGAGTCCACGTAGTAACTTGTTTACCTTCATAGGATCAGAAATTGGTTGACCTTGATTTTGAAGACCATTCATGATTTCTGTAAAACGAATAGATTCTCCTGATTTCATTTTAAAGGCTTCATATTGACCGAGGAGAATGTTGATTCTGGTCTCTTTCACTCGATCAGTTCCTTCATAGGTGATATGTAATCTATCCCAAACTTATTTTGCTGTATCACAAGAAGATATTCTGTTATATTCAGTAGGTGATAAAGCACAATATAAAGAATAAATTGCTTTTGCATCAAGAGCTTGTCTCTTGATTATCTCTTCCTGAGTCATTTCACTTGACTCAACAGTTTCTTTTCCTCTCTCTCGTGACGGATGTAGCTTTAGGAGTGATTCATTTTTCTACAACGTCCCATTTTAGAGGATCCTTTGATCGTAGAAACGATTTCATCTTGTTTTTCCAGATGTTGTAATCATTTCCATCAAAGTAAAGTGGTCTAGTATTGCTCTGCCCTTCCACTAGCCCTGGAGTTAGCATACTAGCCATGGATCTTTAACTCTGAAGTAAAACACTTCAAACAAAGTGAGTACACAGGCTCTGATACCAATTGATATAGCTAGTATAAGCACCTAGAGGGGGTGAATAGGTGTAAAAATAATTTCTTGAGATATGAAAGCAATACTGGACTAACAACAGAAAGGAAGCTCTCCTTTAGTTAACAAATCGAACTATGATCAAAGTAAAGCGGAGAGTAAGGAAGAGAAAATTGAACACAAGGTTTATAGTGGTTCGGCTTATTCCAAGCCTACGTCCACTCTTCGCACTGACGATGACCTACTAGCTGGATTTCACTATGAACAAAAGAGATATTACAAAGACCTTTGCTTTCCCTTGATTCCACAAAGTGTAGATATTCTATCACACTTCCTCAAGGTCTCTCAAAGTATAGACTCTCTTTTGTGTACAAAATTTCGCTCTTATAAATGAATTGACTAAGAATCAAAGAACTTCAGACTTTGGAATTCTTCTATCGTGCACTCCTCGAACAACTGGAACTTCTTCCTTTTATACTCCTTTGTGCCATCATACCCGTTGGCACTTACCAAAGGGATTCTTCCAATCCTCCCGTTGGACAGAATCAATTAGGAAGATTATTCGAGCTATTAAAGGAACATGTCGATAGCCCATCAATCATGCTCGCCCATACAATCAGGATCTTGGTTTCCATAAGTAGAACCTTCCAGGAATACTTCGTCAATCATCAGATCTTTAATCATTCTTGATTTGAATAAAGGAATCTGTATGTCTTATCCAACCAAGAGATCTTTTCCAGTCGATAAGGCCAAACTCCTTAATGAAGTAGTTCTGGATAGCCTTTCTTCAACGGATTAGAAACTGTCAATGAGAATAGACTTTGAGTCTTGAGTCCGGTAGTCCAGAGGTCTTCAGACTTTAATAGAAGAGTCTGCAAGGCTTCAGACTAGACTGATAGAAACGTTTTGTCAGCTTCAAAATATTCCAGAAAGATTTCTCCAACAGATTCATCCCTGCCATGCAGATCAATTCATTGCAGATAATGTCCATGCTGATGTGCATATGGGATACAGTTTTGTGCCAACTTGGTTGTCCATGGAGAGCCTCTTATTAGGTATTATTAATTTTCAGACAACCCACTAAGGTTAACTTAGATCAGAATGAAGAAGAGATTATAAACTCGAGTTAGGTATTAAAAGTTGTTTGTCCTTTACAGAAATGATTTTAGATTATTTGAATATTCAAACGGCAATCACCAGTTTATGGCAGCGGAGCGTGAAATGGTTTGTTTCTAGGAACTGTAAATTACAGTAACATCCTTGCTATGATTGTGAATTTTTTATTTTTTATTGGTAAAAGTAAGCAATATATTGGGGAGGCCAAACTGTACAAACGAGACGGCTTCAAAAACTTGCACTCATGAAGAACAGGCTCTAAATGAGTGAAAGGAAGCTGCAAGAAAAGACAAATGGCTACAACAAGAACAGCAAGGAAAGGCCCAGGTGGCAAGCACAATCGGCAGCCAAAGGCAACCAAACCGGCCAAAAACTCTAAGTCTGATCCTTAGAGAAGATAATGGGGTCAACATCCCAAGAGCGTTGCAACCTTCTATTTTTTATGGAGTCCTCCACATCCTTGAAAGTGACTGCCTTGTCTTTAACAACTTGAAGGAGATGCTTCTTCATGGCCGGAACAGAAACCTGCTCCCCCTTGAAGAGAATGCCGTTCATGTTCTTCCAAATAATATGGCACATCACACCAAAAGAACAACGGGCAACACACTTATAAAACTCCTTGCCCAAAAGCATAGTTATGGCCCAACGCAGATTATCAAGCCAAGGTCTATTCCACCAAGGAAGATTACACCTAGCCGCCCAAAAGAAAGCAATACTAGCCGTAATGCGACATCCAAAAAAGAGATGATCTATAGAGCCAGGCATAACATTGCAAAAATGGCAAAAAACAGCATTAATCCTACCATAAGACATAATGAAAGACTGGGTAGAAAGGCTATACTTGGTGATGAGCCAAAGGTGAAATTGGTACCGTGGCAGGATATGATTGTTCCAGATGAAAGAATGCCAACCGACACATGCCTTCTTCCACCTTAAAGCCTCCCAAGCCGAGCCGACCGAGAACATGCCGAACGAGCTCTCTCTCCAACAAAAACGATCTTGGTCTCCAAACAAGAAAGGAAGCGGTGAACCCCAGGACTCCAACACCACCCTGACAGCCTGGCCATCTTCAAAGAAAAGGTCAGCCACCGAGGCTTGTCTAGAGAGACCAGAGCTGTGGATGATCGAATATGAGAAATAACCACCCTGACAGCCTGGCCATCTTCAGAGAAAAGGTCAGCCACCGAGGCTTGTCTAGAGAGATCAAAGCCGTGGATGATCGAATATGAGAAATATAAGTTCAAGGGGCCCCTAAGGTGCCAATTGTCGAACCAGAGTGACACTGATAGGCCGAAAAGAAGCTAAGCCGAAATTCTGTCCTGATTTAAAGAATCTTCTTCCAAGCCCAAGAACAACAAGTCAGCTTCGTAGCAACCTAGAAATTCTTTCTTTTTAAGAAGGTGGAGTGGATCCACTTACACCACATTGACTCATTATCTGAAAACAAGATCTAGATATGTTTGAGCATGGCCACCTTATTGCACTCATGCAATTTACGGATGCCAAGACCACCCTCCAACTTAGGAAGGCATACATCATCCCTAGAGACCTTAGCACCCCATCTGCCCAACTCGAGGCTTCACCAAAGAAATTATCTAAGAATACGCTCAATCTAGTCCAGCATTACGCTCAATTTGGTCCAACATTGCCGCATGAAGAATAAAGACACTTGCCCAGAGAGAAGGCCTGAATAGTACGGAGAACTGGCAAGCTTATAATTTGTTTTGCTACTAAAGAACTGCTTTTAAAGCACCGAAGTGAGCCTAACTGGGAAAATAGAGATCTTCACAGAAGGATTAATTATTAACAGAAAGGATGTGCCCCCAAGAATAATTATGGATAAGTCCGACTGGAATTTGTCTAGCCCCAAGGAAAGGCGGATTTGATCTGCAGAAAGCGATGATGGGACAGAGCATCCAAACTGAGCAGATTCTGAGTATGAATGGCGGCTGCAGAGAAGAGAGCTACACTGAGAATTCCAAAGGACGGGTCCCCACTTACTGATTATCACGACTTCTCTCAAATATTTTTAGTTTTGTCAATTAACATTCTCAGGTACAATTACAGTTGAATTAATTATCGTCTACAGGGCTGTTTCTTGTAGGAAGGTGCTCGGTACTTCCGATTATACTGTCAGTCATGTCAGATTGAAGTAGCTACTAAGCAGATAATCTTCTAAATCTAAGCCATGAGTCAGCTCACACAGATGTGATCACAGGAGTAATCTGTCTCCTTAGTTTCTTCTCTTCTTCAATATCAGCAAATGCTATTGAAGCTGAAGACAAGCAATAAAGTCTCTCTAATTTGTTTGATGCCATGGTTTTCTTACACAGCATCTATGAAACCTTTACCGTCAATCCCTCGGTAGTTCTTTCAATTAGTATCCGTCTCCAGTGATGTAAATCAAACCACAGACTCGTAAGACCCCTTAATGCAGCTAGCAAAGTGGTCGTAAAAGCTCATCAGATTCTCCCGATAATGAATGGTGCCAATGCAAAGTTCGCTACAGGATAATATGAAGCAGAATTCTACAACCTCCGGATAAATTTGGTTTTTGATAAACAAACCGAGGGCATAAACAAACTTCAAGAGCAAAGTAATAAGATTTAATTCCACACAAGATGCGTAAATCATCAGCCAAATTCATTGAACACTGCCTTGACATATTACCTTTCCCTCAATACTATGTTGCCCCCATTTAAACTGAAGTTTCTATTTCTTTTCCAGGTCGCACGTCTTTCCAGGATGATGCCAGTGTTGTGCACGGCGCCACAGGATTTCTGTACCACGAAAGTTTCTGCTACCATCACAATCGCCGATCTCGGCTGCTCTTCCGGGCCAAACACTCTGTTGGCAATCTTTGCAAGCTTGAGCATCATCCACAACACGTGCCGCCAACTCGGCCACTCGCCATCACAGTTCCTCATGCTCCCGAACGACCTCCCTTCCAACGACTTCAACACGGTCTTCATGTCCCTTCCAGAGTTCCAGAAGAGGATGAGAGAAGAGAACGGCCTGGATTTTGGGCCATGTTACATCGCCGGAGTTCCAGGTTCCTTCTACAGGAGGCTTTTTCCCTGCGAAGAGCCTGCACTTCGTGCAATCTTCCACGAGCCTCCATTGGCTCTCCCAGGTCCGCACTCACCCTTTTTAATAGAAAATCGAATTTTACTTCCCTCAACCATAAGATCATTGTACTTTCAACCTATAACCATAAAAAGTCTTTGAGCTTTCAAATTTTTGTATGAGCATTCCAGCAGAATTTGATGGCTTCTGATGGTTCTAAGCTTGACGAGAAAAAAGGAGTGAATAGTTCAATGATAAGAATTCTCACCTGAAATTCCCTTCTGCAGGTACCTGTCAAGCTGAGTGACCGATCTAACAAAGCGCTGGTAAATAAAGGGAAAGTTTATATTTCAAGGACGAGTCCACGGGGAGTCGAGTCGTGGAAGCTTATTTGAACCAATTCAGGACAAACTTCTCTTCATTTCTCAAGTGGCGATCAGAAGAAATAGTCCCGGACAACGCATGGTTCTGGCTATCAGGGGCCGGAGGATGCCGGATCCATCTCCCGATGAAAGTTGTCTGCTTTGGGACTACTTAGGACTAGCATTTCAGGATTTGGTCTCACAGGTCCGTGTTGCTCCAAAAGTATTTCTCCGCATCCGTGTGTTCTACTCATTGCATACGCAAGGCTCGGTCTCCGGAATTTTTACAGTCCAAGTTATTAATCAATTTTGCCTGGCCCAAGTTGATCAATCCTGGAGTATAAGTTGCACATTTTTGCAAAACCTGTCACTTGGCTACTTGAATTGAATCGAGCAGCCTGTGAACTTTGCGATTTCTTAACTTTAGCTTTCGCTGGTGATCTTTAAGAAGCTAAAAATGTCACCATTTGACTAATGGATGCTACAGAATCACGAAAGCTAGCGGTCTCCTAAAGCCTGGCCACCTTGCAGCTCTCAGATCAGATGATGAGTCATCGGACTGGCGTCATTGAATACCGCAAGCAGAATGGCGTTAGCAGGGCACCGAACGTTTAACCCTTTCGCACGGTCTAAATACACACCTCAATCAATTTGCTGAAAGAGAAAAAAAAAAAATGTTCGAACCACGCAGGGATTGGTAGAGGAAGAGAAGCTGCACAGCTACAACACGGCATACGACGATCCCTCTGCAGAGGACGTGCGGGCGGAGGTAGAGAGAGAAGGGTCCTTCGAGCTCGACTGGCTAGAGATCATTGCAGTTCCATGGGATGGTGCGGATGGAGGGCACAAGTATGACAGGAGGAAGACAACTAAGATAACGGCGAAGGCCATGAGGGCAATTATTAAAATAATTAAATTATAAATTATTCATTTATCTAACAACTTAAATTTTTAGAATAATCGGTTGTGATCATACAAAATTCTCACATTCTATTGAGTTTAAGTTAGAAGATTTTAAGTTCAAATCTTTTAAAGACCCATTTATCTCACAATAGTGAACGAGTTCATGATCATAGGCCACTTTGGAGGTCAGAATGGACTTCTTGATCAAGAGGTTCACAGACATGGCGGCTAGGGCCACCAAGGAAGTGGAGCACTCTTGTCTTGTGGTGTCTTTGACTAGAAAGTCACCTGAAATTTGCCTAGATTGCTAATTCATAGAGAGAGAGAGAGATAAATTTGTGTGGAAAAGAAAAAAGAAGGGTCACCACCTAACTTAGACAAGGCCATATGTGTGCTGTCAACGGGTTTGCAGTTTGCACTTCAATTGTCATCGTATGTTTTGTAAGTCTTTTTTTTTTTTCCTTGTAAAAAGCAAAATAAAAGAAGTCCAGACACATACATTTAGGAATGTTCCAACCGGTTAAATCTAAGCCAAGTTCATAATTTTGCACGAAACATGGATGGTCGGTGCAAACACGCGATTTGCAAGGGAAAAAATGATGAAAAGAATTACTCACTTTTCAATTAATCACATATTTTCCAAGAAGGAGAGAAGGAGGCAAAGGGTCCACAAAGTCGACAGTTGAGATGTCGGTATCACCAGTACATCAGATAGGCCGTGCTGCCTTTGCCTGCGCAGCCACAAAATGGGTTGACTTTACGGTGAACGAGTCTTCCCCTCGGACAAGCAGCTTCGAAGATTTATGGTTATCGTCGAACCTTCAAAGCACGGGAGAGGATCCCGGGAAGACAAGGGGATTGATTCTCGCTGCTTGAACGCCAACAGGCTCGTGCTCGAATTAAGATTGGAAGATGAACTATGCCCCCCATGTTTGTTCCAAATTATTGTGCCTTTGACCACCGAATCCAAAATTCGCTTTCAATGAACATTAAGAATATGGATCTTAAATTTACCCTATCAGAACCGAGTATTAGATTTTTAGAATCAATAACTAAACTAGTCGAACCTACAACCAGCTGATTTAAAATTCTGGGATCAATCCAACAATCGGTTTTTTTTTTTCTATTTCAGTTTTTTTTTTTCAATTGCTCTATTATAAGTAATTTTTTCTGCATAAATTCTCAATTAAAAAGCCTTGTTGGACTTAGCTTGAATTGGTTTAAAACTAATTCTATCCAAGAACTAGCCTTGAATTGGCCATTGAATTTCAATGGCCTGTTCAAATTTTTCACTCGAGAACTTCAAATGGTGCTTGTGAGGATCGGCTTATAGCAACCAAGTAAGGGTCAAATTCAGATTCGACCCAATTGCTCATCCCTAATTGCCATTAAATCTATTGAAATCACTAAATTAAGCGGATCTAATGAGTAAACCAAATCAACCTAATCAAATTCAATGGATATGAAAATGAATAAATAGCCCCATAAATATTTTCTCAATTCTCATTTCTCACATACTAATTCTCATTTTCCCCAAAATATAAAATTGGCAGGTAAATAAATAAAAAAAAAAAGAAAAAAATTGCAATGATTAGTTCTCACCAAGATTTCCAAAACGAGAGAGACTCCTCCCTCCCCACCTAACCCCACATCCGCCACCAGCGCCACCAGCCCCCGTCCGCTTCTTCTTCCCCGCACCACCACGCAATGCCCACCATTCCACATCTCTCCCTCTCTCTCCTTCTCCCCCGGCCCGACCCGACCCGACCCGATCCCCCTCCCCCATGGCCTCCACCGCCCACGCCTTCCGCCTCTCCGCCTCCCCGAAGCCCTCCGCCGCCGCCGCCACCGCCGCCGACGCGTTCCTCCGCCCCGAGACCCTCTCGTTCTGCTCCTCCGCCGGCGGCGCCCGGCTGCGGCGGAGCGGCGGCGCGTGCTCCCTGAGCGTGACCGCGGCGGGCGCGGCGGGGTTGAAGGTCCGCGCGAGCAGCGCGACGCCGGTCATGGACAAGTCCAAGAGCGAGGCCGGCCCCAAGGCTCCCACCATCGTCGACGTCGACCTGGGCGACCGGAGCTACCCGATTTACATCGGGTCCGGGCTCCTGGACCAGCCCGAGCTCTTGCAGAGGTCTTCTCCTATCCTGTCGGAACGCATGCGTGCTTTGAATCTCGCGTCATTTGAATTCGATTAGAAGAGACTCTTCGGAGGGAGTTTGATTGCGATGTTTTCGATCGTGGATTCTATCGGATGGAGCCTGATCTGATTGAATTTACGAGTGTCCCTGAACTTCGAATGGCTGCTTTGCCTCTAGAGTTGCTTTCAGATTCCTTTGATTAAAAAAACGATTTTTGTGCTTTGCTCTGTAATAGGCATGTTCATGGTAAGAGGGTTCTTGTGGTGACCAACGACACCGTGGCGCCGATTTACTTGGATAAAGTCGTCGATGCTCTAACCAAGGGAAACCCAAATGTTTCCGTCGATCATGTGATCTTGCCCGATGGTGAGAAGTACAAGGACATGGTGAGTCTCTTGAAGCTTTCTGTTCGGGGGGGTTTCCATCGTTTTGTCGCCTGGTGGAACGGGCTTTTGAGTGACGTGTGAGGTTGTTTTGATCAGGACACCCTGATGAAAGTCTTTGATAAAGCAATCGAATCGCGTCTGGACCGCCGGTGCACGTTTGTCGCCCTCGGCGGTGGTGTGATCGGTGACATGTGTGGGTATGCCGCTGCTTCGTTCCTCCGTGGTGTTAACTTCATTCAGATTCCCACGACCGTTATGTCTCAGGTCTCTTGTCACTGAGAACTAGTGAATCCTTTATCGTCAACTTGGCTGTTTATATCTTTTCTCTTGTGCTGCCACGCTGATGGATCATCCTTTGTTTTGTTTCTGGCCCAGGTGGATTCTTCTGTTGGTGGGAAGACTGGCATAAATCACCACCTTGGGAAGAATTTGATCGGTGCCTTCTACCAACCACAGTGTGTGCTTATAGACACCGACACTCTGAACACCTTGCCAGATAGGGAATTAGCATCAGGCCTTGCTGAGGTTGTTAAGTATGGGCTTATAAGGGACACTGAATTTTTCGAGTGGCAGGAAAAGAATATGGATGCCTTAATAGCCAGGTAATATTAATACCGTTTGCTGGGTCCTTGGCTGTTCTTGTGCAAAATGTTGATGAGTTGCTTTGTCACAGGGATCCATCAGCACTAGCATATGCTATAAAGCGTTCCTGTGAAAATAAGGCTGAGGTTGTGTCCTTAGACGAAAAAGAAAGTGGATTGAGGGCAACATTGAACTTGGGACACACATTTGGCCATGTAAGTTTCATGCCGAAGCAATTGGTGTTTGGTTTTACAGCTTGTCAATACATTTTCTTGACCCTGGGATATTCATTTGGGCTTCTGTTTTGAGTATGAAATTTGGGATTTTTTCCAACTCCAAGGCATATTGTAAACTTATTTCTCTAACAAGACATGGAGGGTAAGCATTATTATGTAAGACTGTTATAGAATGACACAAGTTAGTGCTAAGGAGCCTCACAGAAGGAATGTGCTGCTGGTGCATCTGTTAATTGACCCAGATTGCATTAATGCTGCAATTTCAAATAATGAGTTTTCCTTGCAGCATTTTCTTGTGATGCAGTTTGCAGCCCAATGCATATTCAATCATCTGCTGATCTAGGTCTCATGCCCAAATTATAATTGGCAAAGCATATAGTTTAATTTTCCCAAAAGCCTGCTACCTTTGCCTTCTTATATGTATATTAGATCAAAGCCTCATTCTAGTGCAGAGCTGTAGCTAATCCTAACGGAAGATGTACTAAATAGTGAAGTTAAATGGTTCCATGCAGTCATATGTACCTAACAAAAGACTGGTTTAGGAGGATAGTGTCATATGGCTCCTCTTATTCATTAACAGGTCTGTGCAATTCTTTTATGTCCATCCTTTATGGTTTGCAATTTACCATGTACTTCTGGTATTTCAGGCTATTGAGACCGGTTTAGGCTACGGTCAATGGCTGCATGGAGAAGCTGTTGCGGCAGGCATTGTAAGTTCTCTATATTTGTCCCATTGTTGTTTTTACAGCATTATCTTGGCCTGTGTGACCTGTAATGCTAAACGAAGTCTCTGGACTTCAGGTTATGGCTGTTGATATGTCCTACCGGCTTGGTTGGATTGATGAATCGATTGTGACCCGAGTTGACAAGATTCTAAAGCAGGCTAAATTGCCAACTTGCCCTCCTGAAACCATGACCGTGGAGATGTTCAAGTCTGTTATGGCGGTAAGAGAGTTCTATCCACATGATCCTATTTGAGTTTGAGAATCCGTGATCCTACGGGCATTAACATTCGTTTGGAAATGCAGGTCGACAAGAAGGTAGCAGACGGGCTGCTAAGGCTCATCCTTCTAAAAGGGCCTCTGGGCAACTGCGTCTTCACGGGCGACTACGATAGGAAGGCCCTCGATGAAACGCTCCGTGCATTTGTCAAGTCTTGAGAACAGAGATGCGGAGGGAGCTTTCATCCCTGCGATATGTGCAATTTTTTCGTCAGCAGATGTATGTGTAGTTTTTGTTGTAGTGTGGGAAAGCCAGTGTTGCAATTGTTCGCACACCTTCAGTTCGTCGACCTAGATTGTATTGGTGAAATCTTATTGATTGGGAAGGGTTTTTACTTTAGACAGACGGGATCGTTAACAAAAATAAAGATGTTTATGTCTGTCCCTCTGTTCTCTTTTTTTGCAAATAGAATATTTCAAATTGAATGCAGCACTTACATCAAAACGATAAATAAAGGAAGACTCCACTAAAACAATATTTTTATCTCTAGATGGGAGATTGTGGAAAAGAGAGGAGGATGCAGTCCCTGATTAAAATTCCAATTTGTGAGTGCATGAGCAGCTCCAAATGTTAAGCTCCAATCTGGACTGAGTAGCTGTAGGGAGTGAGAATTTACAACCAAAGATTGAATACTCCCATGGATAAAGGCCTAGTTTGGTTCAACATTCTCAAGAGGCTTTAGGCCCTCAAAACCCTTTGAAAAAAATATTAGATATTTGATTTAGCATTTTGAAGCCTCATTGGCCAAATATTAGCATTTTGAATGCTGAAAGCTCAAAGCATTTATGTTTTGGGCTTTTAACATTTTCGGAATACTAAGTAGAGGTTTAATGATTTTTTTTCTTTCCAATATTACACTCACTGATACTCGCGTTTTCCTCTTTTACCCTCAAAAATACTATTCATCGTTTTCTTCCTTGGACTTGTTGCTCCACTGGTGAAGCTCAGCCAACAAAGTGATGTTGCTTGGGTTGCTTGATATCAAGTGAGCCGCCTCCCCACCACCACCAGCACACCACCAGTAACAAATCAAGCCGCCTTCCCACAATTTTGCCCTCTCACCTTCCCACCACCACCACCACCAACCGCCTCCCCACCACCACTAGCACCACAAACAATAGCAACTTGAGCCACCTTTCCCACAATTTCACCCTTTCCAATACTCTGCATCTCCTCTTTTGTTTTTCTTTTCTTTTTGTTTTTCCTTTTTCTTTTCACCTCAAAGTTGCTTTACAAAATATGCACAAAAATGAATATCCAAACACTCTTGCATTCACTAAATGCCCATTCATTCAAAGATACTTGGAAAATCTAAAACCATTTCTCCAAATTTAAACCAAATAGGCCTAAAGATCTTTTTGTTGGATGGTATTAGTTAGATCTTGCAATTGCCTTTAAAAATTGCTTTTTGGATGCTAAAGGATTGAGCATGATTGTAGGCAAGAAGGAGAGCTGTTGTTTCCACTTCCGTTGACGAGTCCCAACGTCCTCTACTTGTCCAAGCCTGGACTGCTAAGCTGCTAGCCAATTGTGCAATAATATCTATGGCTCCTTTGTTATCTTTCCACACGCCATCAACATTAAATCCCTTGATCTGAACTAGTAGCAAGGAGTCTATCCCTCTGCTCTATTCATGTTACTTGAGCCTATTATTATTTAGGCTGCGCATGATAATGCTTCTTGGTTGGAGAATAATTTTTTTAGAAATAATTATTTTTTATTTCTATTCAGGGAATAATTTCTAAATAAAAGAACTCGTTTGGTAACTAAACAAAATATCTACTATTGGAATAGAAAAAGAATAGAAATGTGTTTGGTAACACAATAATTTCTTTTTTATATTTATTTATTTTTATTCTTACTCATGGATCGCCGACCGCCAACTGCCGCCGTTGCATGATCGCTGGCCGCCGTCGTTACCGCCAACCACTGCCACACAACCCATCAGCCACCGACCACCACCGATCGTCGGCTGTGGGAGGTGGCAGCCGATGGGTTATGCGGCGGCGGTCGGCGATGACGATCATGCAACGGCAACGGCGGGCAGTTGCGACAACGACCAATGACCCGGCCCGACAGTAGCACCGGTGACGAGCGGTTGGAGGTGGCCTCGACAAGAGAGAGGAATAAAAGAAAAAAAAAATTGACTTATTTCTAGAAATTATTCCCAAAAATAAAAAGCAACTTTTTTTTGCTTATTGTTTCTGTTTCAAAACCATTTAAGGCTAACTTTCTATCCCCGAGAACAGATTACCAAACAGATTTCTATTTTTTTTTTTGTTCCGAAAAACAAAATAACAGAAATCTTGAGGAATAGAAATGTTATCATGCGCTACCTTAATCTCGGAGCCTAGTTGAATCCATCGGGTTGAACTGAAATGTTATTGGCCTGAAATCGTTGTGTATGTATTGGATCCGGGTAGCTCAAACTTGACCTGGAGTCATTTTTTCCCTAAACTCACTTCCACCTTAAAAATTGAGAGGAAAAAATAATAATAATCAATCTAATTGGCTTACTTTCAAATCCTTTTCCAAACGAGGTTACCCTCATTTTCTTTTCATGTCATCGCCAGCCACGCGATATACGACTCGGCGGGTCGGTTTGGAGATCAAAATTTAAAAACCCGCCTGGCTGCCTCGTAGGCCTCCAACGTTCCATTTCTCCCGGACCACAGCATCGTTGTGCGGTCGAGACACGAAGCATTTATGAAATTCCCGACGTAATCTTGCGGTGGCCAAGATTCGGAATATCGAAAAATAAGAAATCAAAAGGGAGAGGAGAGGAATGAATGAAAGCGAGCGCCACGCCGCGGGGCGTCATGATGACTCGCTCCAATCCCGTTCTATTCTCGGGCGGGAGCTGAGCTGGACGCTGGACGCTGGACTCCAACGTCCGATTCCAATCCGTTTTAATCCCGAAGCAAAGCCCCGAAATTAAAGACGGGTCGCCAGAAAAAGCGACAGCTCAAATTCAAAAATCGAAATCTGGCCCCCCAACCCCACTCCCCCGAATAAAATAGAATAAATAACAAAAGGTGGGTAAAAAATTGAATAAAGAAAATTCAAAAAAATTACGAACATAAATCAAATAGCGAAAAGGGACAAAAGAAGAAAAATCGAAAATTTGGATTTTGGCTTTTGTGGGGTGCAATAAAGACGAGGGAAGGGCTGGTTTCGTTGAGCGGAAAGACTGGTGCGTCTCGTCTCGCTCCCACGAACGCTTCAACGGCACTGATTTCCGGCTTCGGAAATGGTACTTTCTCTCTCTCCCTCTCTCCCTCTCTCTCTCTACTTTCTCTCTCTTGCCCGATCTGCAGTCCGCCATCGTCGTCTCGATCCGCATTTCCCCATCGCTCCTCGCGTTGATTCTCTCGCCCGATCGCCGGTTTCCGCCTTAGGGTTTGAGCTTCGCTCTTCTTCTTCTTCTTCTTCTTCTTCTTCTTCTGAGATCTGGTGCCTTTGCGTTCTTCCGATGCGCGCTCGCAATGTGCCAGATGCGCGGTTGAATTGGCGTGGCTTGGAGGCGGCGGCGGCGGTAGCGGCGGCGGCGGCATTGCGATCGGGTGTGCGGCTCGAGGCGAGATCTGAAGGTGTGAAGTTGGAGGAGGAGGAGGAGCGGGAGGAAGAGGAGGAGGGAGGAGGGAGGAGGGAGGAGGAAGGGGGGAAATGAGCGCGTCGAGGTTCATCAAGTGCGTCACCGTCGGCGACGGTGCCGTCGGCAAAACCTGCCTGTTGATTTCTTATACCAGCAACACTTTCCCCACGGTGAGTACTCGTTGAGAACGCCTTCTTTTTACCGCTTGTCTTCGGCGCTTGCGTTTTCTTTGCGAATTCGCTTCTCGGTCGCTGGAGAATGATTGGATTATGTAGCATTTTTCCGGATGATCTGCTTTGGATCGTTGCGAATTTTTGTGGAGGTTCTTGTTAGGTTCTTTACCTTTCGGGGAACCGAACATAATTGTCAAGGAAAAAGTCTGGTTTTTCTATGTTTCTATGTTTGTTTTCTCTCTCTTTCGTCGCCTAATTGAGAGCAGATCTTTGAGGTTCGTATATCGTATCGGTAGTACATTGCCTTGAATGCGGATACGGATTATAGAAGTCCTTGTGTTACGTACTATGGCTCTTTTCTTCTTTGTGCTGCTTGCTCAATTTGGAAATGTAGCAAATAACATTTGATGTACTCTCTTCTCTGGTTTGCTGAATAATGGGGAAATGCTATTATATGTTATTGTTTCTCTTCTTATGCTATGCTACCGGAAGGTTGGAGATATTGTCCCAATTGTGCACATCATACCCCGCTAGCATCAGTTTGTAGGATACACTCCTGTAGCTTCTATTATATGCCCGCTATAGTGTTGTCTGCTAGATTTCAATTATAGTATTCCGTGTGATTGCTGAGAGTTTTTGGGACTCGATTATTTTAAGTGTATTAGTGTTTATGGATCTTAGTGATATATGCTGCCATTTTCTCATTCTATTGATTATATGGTTCCAGTTGTTGATTTCGGGTAAATGTGTTTCTGCTTTTTACTTACATTTCTTATGAGCTTAATGGAGCAAATGATCTATCAAATTGTTTGGTTTCTCCTGTTAAGTCTGCTTTAAGAAATTTTTGTGTGATTGATTGGTTGGATGTCGAGGGGTTTTTTTATTCAATATTTGAACATTTTCTCATGATTTTATTACTGAATGATGGAAACAGGACTATGTGCCCACGGTGTTTGACAATTTTAGTGCAAATGTGGTGGTTAATGGAAGTACTGTTAATCTGGGATTGTGGGATACTGCTGGTAATTTCTACTTCTTTTGCTGTTGATGATTTTGCCAATTGTTTTGGCATTTATTTGTTTTTGTCTTTTTCATTTCGTTGAACAGGACAAGAGGATTATAACAGATTAAGACCTCTAAGTTACCGTGGAGCAGATGTTTTTATACTTGCTTTCTCTCTCATAAGCAAGGCCAGTTATGAAAACGTTTCAAAGAAGGTCAGAGAGCCTAACAGTGTATAATGGGCTTTTGGTTTTTGGTCTACATGATTTTGTATGCTGATATGTTATCACTTTTTTTTTCCAGTGGATTCCAGAATTAAAGCATTATGCACCTGGTGTGCCAATAATTCTCGTGGGAACAAAGCTGGGTAATTTCTCTATTTAATCGGCATTTAGCTTCTTTTCTGCCTTTTCTCGACGACATTTGTGTGTTTCTTTGTGCTGACCTACATGTGTATGTTTTATATACTCCATTTTGCAAGTTGGAAGAAAATACGATGGCCAACTATTAATAGTTGAACTGCATAGCACTGTTTACAGTTAACATTTTCAAGCAGTGTTCAGAATTTATCAATTAACTCCCCATGATTGATTTCTTCTTTAACAATATTATCTGAAAGTTTTAATTTGTTTGCTCTATGCAGAAACTTCTCTACAACTGTAGTGATCTTAACATGGAGTTGACTTGAATATAATCACTCTTTGGCTTCCCATTTTATATACCCTCTTCCATCCTGTAAACTTGCATTGAAGATGCAGACACTGCATTCTTCCAGGATCTAAACGTATTGAATACTAATGTTAATTGGTCCAGATTTGCGGGATGATAAGCAGTTCTTTATAGACCATCCTGGTGCAGTGCCTATTACGACCCAGCAGGTACTGATCATTGCTCATTGTTCATTTTAAGCCAAATGAATAGTATGATTGTTTCCTATGATTATTCTATTTATATCTGAACCTTATTATTACTTCTTCTAGGGAGAGGAATTAAGGAAGCTGATTGGAGCTCCTGCATACATTGAATGCAGTTCGAAAACACAACAGGTATAGATGATATTCTTCAACGAGATATTTCATCATGAGTAATTTTGCTTTTGAAGATGCCAGTCTTCTTAATGGATGAAGTCCTATCTTGAGCGCAGAATGTGAAGGCCGTCTTTGACGCAGCCATAAGGGTTGTGCTTCAACCACCAAAACAGAAGAAAAAGAAGAGCAAAGCACAAAAAGCCTGCTCAATATTGTGATTGAGACTAGGTGTAAAGAGATGTAACAAGCTTTTCCAACCTGCCTGTATCTCCTTTTGTCCTTTGTTCGTTCTACCAGTAAGCAGGCTGCTTTTGTTGGATCAATCCTCATCGCAACTAACGAGACCCGGTCCTCAGTGAGCATCTGGCGCTATGGGTACCCTTATATTGGTGTCATGATCTCTAATTACAATCATCATCATTGTGTCATCTTAACTCCAGTTCTGATTTTGCTTTATCTATTGTGAGACTCCACTTAGGAAACAAAAACAGAAAACCTGTCTTAACGGGCAGTTATATTTCTCGCTTTGCAATTCCTTGGCAAGGCTTGCATATGTCTGTGCTCCTCTCATGTTCTTGTCTTTTGCTAGTCACTCCTGCAGAATTGGATGAGCTTTTCTGATAGATCCTCCTCCCTCTCTCTCTCTCTCTCTCTCTAACACAAGCACGCACATAATGGCGGCCCACTAAGGAATAAAAGTCAACATCAAAACAGAAAGAGACAGAAGTCATATGTGCTGCAAGATGGGAAGGTTTTGGGATGACCATTTTTTCCTACGCTTGAATTGAGTTTGTAAACGTGACTAGCACTTTGCTCGTGCTTAGTAGTAACCTCTTATGGACACCAAGGTGAACTTTATTTGGACTGGTTCGATCATCTTACTCACTTCTCCCTTCACTGAACAATTTGAGTACGGCTCATCACCGTCTCGAGATTAAAATTTTCTTTTTACAGGGTAAGATCTCTTGGCATCTAAATAAACCTGTGATGTGGGCGCTTCCTATGACAAAAATAAAAGATTCACCATCACCTCCTGAACTTATTTGATCGAGTCTGTGTGAAGCGGGCACAATGGTCAATCTTTTCGGTGGGAACTTCATATCGGAGTCGTAATTAGTGGTAATAACATATGATTTGTCATGATTTATGCAAAAGTTCCCGAATGACCGTTGAGTTCTACTTTTGTGATCCAATAGTGGCAAATGCCTCAAGGAACGGTTTCTCAAGAACCATGGATGCCCTCATTTTCGGTCGGTACGCCTGCGATTAACATTGAGCAACTGTGTTTCTTGCCACCCCCGACAACGTTGCCCCCAATAGTTCTCTTTGCTCGTTTCTTACGTGGCCCTTGGCCTTTCTCCTGTCGACTTCTCTCTTTCGAAGTGCTTCTTTCGTTGTTCCTTCTTGTTCCATCGTTTTTGCATATTCCCATTGTTACCCGGATTCCGCCCCTTCTATATGCAGTTGCAAGTCGGCATAGTACCCAATGCCCATGACAAAGGCTGTCTAGTTACATGGACATAGGCAGTTCAAAAGACTAAAATTGCTTACTCCTAACTCATAAAAATGGAGAGAAAAAACTGCGTATGAGATGATTAGTTGAGGATTTAAAAAGAATATAAAAGAATCCTGGGCGGATTGAGCATACTATATGGTGAACATGGAACATAACCAATCATATATATGTACAGAGCATATATGCAATCAATGTGGTATGTCTTTTTGTGAGCTCTTAAGATATATATTTAAAAAAAAAAAAAAAATAGGAGGAGGAGGAGAAGAAGAAGAAGAAGCGCTATAAAGATCTCTCTAAGTAAAAATCTCAACATATAATAGAGGACATGGAGCCGCAAAAAAGCTGATAGATACCCCCACGATTATATACCAAATTAGTCCGACAGTGGCATGTTCAATTCTAGGTGATTAATTGACAAAATGCCAATGGGCCAACAATACATTAAGTATCATCACCATGGTCAAATTGATCTTGAACATCGGAAATTGAGAACCAACGTTGGGAGTTTTGTGCTCAAATGTAAAGTTTCGAGATCCAAGCATCGATTCCTAATTATATTTTAGAAAAGTTTTATGTTCCTTTCAATGAGGAAATCATCTTCTTAAATTTAAGCCGATAGGAAAATAGTTTTCGTTAATTCATTTTCTTAAATGAAACTACGTTTTCTACTGGACCAGATCAGTCCCTCAATGGGCAGGAATAGGAAAGCGACCTCTTCTATGAAGTCTTTCGTTATAAACAATACAAGAACAGCATGCGGTTGGGACTTAAGAGAGAGCAACGATGCAGCCACAGGATTTGCAGTTGGAATTAATAATTTGTTGGGGAGATGGCAGCTACGGAACTATTTGCAAGAGTTCCCGAATGACCGTTGAGTTCTACTTTCGTGATCCAACTGTTGCAAACCCCTCAAGGAACTGTTTCTCAAGAACTGTCGACGCCCTCCTTTTCGGTTGGTACGCCTGTGATTAACGTTGAGCAGCTGTGTTTCCCGCCGTCCCGGTGACGTTGCCCCCAATGGTTCTCTTTGCTCGTTTCTTACATGGCGCTTCTTTCGTTGTTCTGTCCTGTTCCTTCGTTCCTGCATATTCCCGTTGTTACCTGGATTCCACACCTTCTATATGCAGCTGCAAATCGGCATAGTACCCACTGCCCATGACAAAGACTGTCTAGTTACATGGGCATAGGTAGTTCAAAAGACTAAAATTGCTTGCTCCTAACTCATAAAAAAAGGAGAGAAAAAACTGCATATGGGATGATTAGTTGAGAATTTAAAAAGCATACTAAAGAATCCTGGACGGATTGAGCGTACTATATGGTGAACGTGAAACATAACCAATCATAAATATATATGTACTAAGCATAAATGTAATAAGTGTGATATGTCTTTTCGTGAGCTCTTAAGAGAGTGAACTGCTTGATTTGTAAGGTGTAAATTTAATATAAAAAAAAAAAAAAAAAGCCATAAAGATCTCTCTAACTAAAAATCTCAACATATGATAGCAGACATGGAGCCGTGAAAAAGTTGATAGATACCCCCAGGATCATATACCAAATAGTACGACAAGGGAAGACTTAATTCTAGGTGATTAATTGACAGGATGCCAATGGGCCAACAATGCATTAAATATCATTTTTTGTTCGGTTTAATACTTTCCGTCCGAATTGCCACGTAAAGCGATTCAAACGAGGACCAAACATCTAACCAAAGAGTATTTCAGCGCGCGGTGCCAATCCCAGCGAGATGATCTCAGGCGACATGCATACTTTAACAAATATCTTGACACGTGAACGATGGTTATCGGCTCTTTTGTTATCATCAGTGTGGTTAGCAAATAAATGGTTTTGTCCAAATTCAATTGCCAGATACGGACAAAAATTATTTAAGTAACACCGACATTGACACGTGACACGTAATACGACAAGACACGACAAGACGCCACACGACACAACACGACTCGACACTCTAACACGTATTTTCTAAAAAAATAGAGAATTTCAACATGTTGGGACACATTGTATATTAAATATATATTTTTATATATAAATAATAAATTATCATTTTTATGATTATTTCAATCAAATTAATTTGAATCAAATTCATAAATAAATATAATTAGAAACTCCTAGAATAAATATGCTCTAAGAATATTAATCCGCAATTTATTAATATCATTCATTATTTCAATTTGACAAATTCAAATCTATTTCAATAATTCATAAAATTTGGAGAAAAAACAAGCGATCCATATTCTGAACTTGAATGTTAGATATGTTGAAAGATAATAAAAAAAAATTAAGGGGTGAATTGTATATTACGGGAAGTGGGAGTCAAGAGAAAAGAGAATACTAGGTTTTTATTCTTTCTCCATTTATTATTTTTATTATTGTGTTTTATTTTTTGACATATATATTTTGACCTATCGTTTATTGAACTTTTAAAATTGACCTTGATATTGGAATCATGTATCAAAAATTCATATATCAAAATTCCGACTCGAGTGTCGAAGAGTGTCGAAAGTTGACTAGGTGTCAGATTTTTTACGTGCGTTGACCGAGTGTTCAATAGTGTCGACATGTCCGACACAACACAAACGGCGCTCTTGGAAGTATTGGTTCTTCATAGAAAATTGCACATCAACTTTAGCTATAAATATAATGCGGTCCCTCACTTTTAATTTGTTCAATGTGACCTCTAAACTTTACCCCATTATGTAATGTAGTTCCCGAACTTTTAATCTATTAAGGAGTGGGTTTCGACTCCCACACCGCAAAAGGCAAAGCAAAAATCTAAGAGTGAGTGTTAAAGTAGGATTAGAGTAGGACCGATAAAAAAAAAAAAAAAAATATATATATATATATATATATATATATATATGATCTCTAGACTTTTTGTACATATTCAATTTAGTTTTTAAACTATATGAAAATGTTCAATAGTATCCTTCTATTAATTTAAATTCAGGGACAATTTATAAAGTGTACGAAATTAAAAATCCGCATTGGAGTGAAGTCCAAGTGCTTATATTGAAAAAATTGAAAATAGAGGGATTTCATTATAAATTGAGTTAAAATTCAGATATCGATCCGTCATTATCCCTTTTATTATTAAAGCTAGACATTGGGCTTCGTTGGGTGGGATCGTGTATTAAGTAGCTCCAGCCCCCACGGAGACTGAGGCATTTCTTTCCTCCTTGTACCGCCGCATTCATTGCACGTCTATCATTACACGACCATGTCGCACAAATGCTTCCTCGTTTTGCCTTCTTGAATGTATTTGATTTCACTGTTTGTAAACGTGACTAGCACTTTGCTCGTGCTTAGTAGTAACCTCTTATGGACACCAAGGTGAACTTTATTTGGACTGGTTCGATCATCTTACTCACTTCTCCCTTCACTGAACAATTTGAGTACGGCTCATCACCGTCTCGAGATTAAAATATTCTTTTTACAGGGTAAGATCTCTTGGCATCTAAATAAACCTGTAATGTGGGCGCTTCCTATGACAAAAATAAAAGATTCACCATCACCTCCTGAACTTATTTGATCGAGTCTGTGTGAAGCGGGGACAATGGCCGGTCTCTTCGGTGGGAACTTCATATCAGAGTCGTGATTAGCGGTAATAACATACGACTTGTTATGATTTATGCAAAAGTTCTCGATTCACCGTTGAGTTCTACTTCCGTGATCCAATAGTTGCAAACGCCTCAAGGAACGGTTTCTCAAGAACCGTCGATACCCTCCTTTTCGGTCGGTATGCCTGCGATTAATGTTGAGCAACCTATGTCTATTGGTACGCTTGCGATTAATGTTGAGCAACCTATGTTGCACGGACACATTAACATGCTTCATCCGACACGTGTCGGAGCGACGTTGACACGCTCGGATACGCATTGACCGCGTGTCGGATTTATTGACTAGCCATGCCCGAAGTCGTTACCTTAACCGCAAGGAGGGGGATACCGAAGGCAGGGCTAGGGCTAGTGACTAGAGTGAAGTCGTAACAAGGTAGCTAGATCGAGTTATCGCTACCATGGCCAATAATGTCCAATAATGTCCAATAATGTCCGGTTCTTCTGGCTGATGCCTCGTCCCCACCGTAATTAAAAGAGGGTACGAATTGTTTTGGTCTATGTAGCTGGGAAGACGAATTAAATAAGCGGTCGCGTTGCTTTTATTTTCTGTTTTTACTTCTTTTGGTAATTTGATTGGCTTGTTAATCATATGTTATCCCACATGAAGACTAGGAGGAGGGCCAAAAGATCCATCGATGATGAAAACGACGGGCGGTTATAGAATGGTGTCAAAAACCCCGTCCATCGCATTCGCTAACATCTCAATGGGTATCGGCTTATTGATTGATTTGTCATTCTAAACTCTCATATAATATTAAATTTGACTGTGGTCAAGATTTTTCCTATGTTCATAAATGACTCCTTTCGGGATGGATCAATTATCCATTCCAAGATATTCATTTTTGCCATTTGTTTGCTTCTCTTTTGGAAATCTAAGATTGATGTATGTGTAATTACATCCGAAAAATATAAATGGTTCAATAAGAAATAAGTGCATTGGAAATTTTAAAACTTATTAGAAAAGTGCAATCGAATTATAAAATATGTCAAATGAATCCAACTAAAGTCTTTCCATTGATTGCACTTTTGAGACTTTTAAAACTCGATTATACTCTCATGATAAATTTTAAAACTTTTACTATACTTATCCCGTTAATCTATTGTGTTTCCCTGATAGAATCGAAGGAGCTTGTTTCGTTCTTTGCCTCCCACCCACCCTCCCCGGCAAAGAAAAAGGTTCTCTGTCTCCATCTGTTTTTCTTCTTGGGAAGGGAGAGGTAGGGACAAGTTTAGCAGGCATTAATGAAATCGAAATCGAAGTGACGAGAGTATTTCCTTCTCCTCTCTTTCCCTAGCTCGCAGGGACTGTTATGTGCATGCATGCCCGGACTAAGCAACGAGGGACGATGATTAACATCGTTTCAAAGCCTCAAATTCTTGCTCAGATCTGATATTAAAACCTAATACCAATTACCGCTGTCGCCTAGCTACTCTGAAAGCTCTGGACAGTCGATAAATAGCTTCGTCTTCTCCATGCTTACCTGAGGAAAAACCAAAGCAAGCTCTCTCTCTCTCTCTCTCTCTCTCTCTCTCGTTGTTGTGCTCTTCTTCCTCTCCTTCTCCTTCTCCTTTATATTCTTGTTGAGTTAGAGAGGTTGTGCTAGCGAGAACGTGCCCGTCGAGAAGATGTCAAGCTTTAGGAAACCCTTTGGCTTATCTTCTCCTTTATATGCGGTTATCTTGGTCTCCCTTGCCCTCGTCGCTCGCGGGAGGCTCGCCTCCTCGGCACGGCCCAGGCCCCGGCCGCCCCTGCTGGCGTACATCGCGTTCGGTGACTCCATCATCGACCCCGGGAACAACAACAACATACAGACGATAGTCAAGTGCAACTTCCCACCGTACGGGCGGGATTTCATGGGGGGGAAACCGTCCGGGAGGTTCTCCAACGGGAAGATCCCGCCGGACCTGTTCGGTAATGTGCATAAAAATCCATCTGCTTTGAACTAGTTTCAAAAGCGGGAAAAATCGATCACTTGAGTTCATGTTATTATCATCTTGAGGTGACCAGTGTGTTTTCACCTGTAGTGAATAGTGATACTGATAGATGCATGACTTGTGCCTTTTCCCCCACCTTTGAACTCTTTTGCGTTGATCTTTCAAGTGTAACCATAGATTAGTCAGGGCGAGGTAAGCTTGAGCCTCCAACATGCGCTATTTTATTTCATAAAAACATGTAATTCTATGAATGAACCTAATAACTTTTTAAAGAGTGCGTTTGTTTCATAAAAAACTCCATGATAAAAAAGAAAAAAAATGTACTTTTTAGTTTTCCTTTATTTGGTGATTTTCCGACACATTTCGGGAATATGATTAGTTTTCCTTTATTTGGTCATGTATAATCGAAAATATTTTATGATGTTTGGATCTCATTGGATAAAGATTTCAATCTCATGACTTTATTTTAGGCAAAAAAATCGAAATTTTTATTAATGTTTTTATTTGTATATAAAAATCGAACTTTTAATTACTTTTACTTTATTTTCTTTAAAAGTTTGAATTTTTAATTTCTCTTCTTTTCTCTTTACTTTTTCTTTTTCTTTTTTTTCTTTTTTTCTTTTTCCGACTTTCTCCGCTACAACCGACCAACGAAGGCCATAGGCAAGCTTTAAGCTTACTTGGATCCGGCGAGCCTTAACTTGTCGACTCGACTAGCTCGAGCTCACCTAGATCAACCAAGCCTTGAGCTTGTCAATCGCGTCATGGTCGGCTAGTGGAGGAAGAAGGAAAATAATAATAATAATAATAATAATAATAAGTTTAAAATATTCAAAAAAATTATAAAATAAAAATAAATCAATTTATTTTACCCAACAAATTTATTTTAAGAAGAATAATTTTTATAATTAAATTTTCATAAACCAAGGATCCTAAAACTAGGAAAATATTTAGGAAAACATTTTTTTGGTTCTTTTAGAGGGGAAACCATTTTCTTAAATTTAAGTTTTGATAGAAAAACATTTTTCATTGATTAAAAAATTATTTTTCGTTAACTCATTTTCCTAACAAACCAAACACTAAAAATTGAGGAAAATGGTTTCCATGAATTGCTTTTTGCAAAACAACTGGACCCTAGTGAAAAACAATGTGTTATAATAGACATCAAGTTATAAATCTATTGTATTTGTGCCAATTTAACATAAACTTTTCAATTAGATCAATTTAGACCTAAATCTTTTCCGTTTGTGCCAATTAAGTCTATCCAGTCAATTTCGACTGGAAATTGCTAACATAGATGCCAGTCATACCATGTAACACGACCAACATAAACATGGATAATTTTTTTTATTTTTTAGAGTTCTTTTTTACTTTTCTTTTTCCTTTTTTTTTCTTTTCTTTTCTTCTTTTCTTTCCTTCTTTATTTTTCCCAACTATGGGCTGGCAAGTTTGCCGACCGACCATTGCCGATCACATAAGAGAACCGGCGACCCTCACCTGGTCTAGGCAAGGCAAGGATCGTGATGCCTTCTTTTGGTATGAGATTTCTCTAAGGTTGACAAAAAATGAAAAGAAGAAGAAAAGAAAATAAGATGTTTTTTTTTTTAGCGGTACTAGTCCCTCTCCTTTCCATCAAGATGATGTTTCTAATTCCTATGCCGATTGATGTTTGTGCAAATTTGTTGCCGGTCTCTTTGGAGGATTGTCTATGGTACAAGTACGATGCCAATGCAAGTTTACGAGGTTTCGTCGTGTGATTTTTCTTTGTTAATTTATCCAAATTCAAAAGAACGCCTTTCAAAATAAATTGCGAGGTACCAACACTTTTTTAACATTTTACCATAGCAAACGTTATTAACCCGATTTTACGAATCTTGGGACAAAATTTTCTCCAGTCGAAGCATTTGGAGTTAAACAGTACTTGCCTGCTTATTTGGACCCGAGCCTCAAATTAGAAGACCTCCTCACCGGCGTCAGCTTCGCTTCCGGCGCCACCGGTTACGATCCTCTCACTCCACAAATCGCCGTAAGCTCTCTCTCCTCCCGATCTGCTCTTAGAATTCGACCCTCCTTTCTTTGTTTTCTTGGTAATTAGGAATTTAGGGATTGTCTTAGGCTTGTGCGTCGGTAGGCGTCAATACATGTGAAAGAATAATCGTTATGACACCGAGGAGCGTCGGTGTGTGCTAGTGTGCGCGCTGTATAAACACCAGGCCTCCTCACGAGTTGCTCGAGCTTTGTTTAGTCCAGCTCGATCTTTTTGCAATCAAATGGAATCACCTGAAATTTCTTCCATCATATAATTATTCCGGCAGTCGGCCTTGTCGCTATCAGATCAACTAAACTTGTTCAAGGAGTACGTGAACAAGATAAAATCGGGTGCCGGAGAAGAGAAGGCGGCGGACATCGTCAAGAATAGCGTCTACATGGTGGTGTGCGGGAGCGACGACATCGCAAACACTTACTACTCGACTCCATTCAGGCGAGGGGAATACGACATACCGGCCTACACCGATCTCATGCTCAACTCGGCTTCAAGTTTCATTCAGGTAAAGTCTTGAAAGAGAAACATTCTTTACGAACAATGATGACGACGAGGACGAAGAAAGACCAAAAGACATGATAATATAGGGATTAAATTGCAAGACAGAACTGATTCTGAAGTACTGGTGTACGATTTAGCAGGAGCTCTATGGATTAGGAGCAAGAAAGATTGGCATCCTGAGCCTACCACCGATCGGATGTGTGCCTGCACAGAGAACGCTTGATGGAGGATTAGAAAGAGCCTGTAATGCGCCCGCCAATCAAGCAGCAACCCTCTTCAACTCCAAGCTCTCCTCAGAACTCGAATCCCTCAAACAGAAGCTCCCTGGCTCTAAACTAGTCTATATGGACATCTACCATAAATTGCTTTCCGTCATCCAAAACCCTTCGCACTACGGTAACTCGCTGCGTTATATACTCTCTCTACACAAGATTTTGGCTTTTGCATTCGAATCTCTATCGTCATGCCGTCGGTCAGCCTCATGTTTTGGTCATGTCGATGCATGTGTGCAGGATTCGAAGTGGCAGATAGAGGGTGCTGCGGCACGGGGAACATAGAAGTGAGCATACTGTGCAACCGTCTAGACGATCTCGAGACATGCCAAGATGACTCGAAGTACGTCTTCTGGGACGGTTACCATCCGACGGAAAATGCCTATAAGATCCTATCGGATCATGTGATCGACAATTATGCCGACCAGCTTTTATGAGACCGCTCGGATTTATTAGTTGTTTACAGGTGAAGTGGATTAGATAGTACACCTCGATCGACAATTATGCCGACCAGCTTTTATGAGACCGCTCGGATTTATTAGTTGTTTACAGGTGAAGTGGATTAGATAGTACACCTCGAAGCTTCCATAAGGCCCCCCTGCTTCTTGTTGCAGATTGAAGTTTCCATAAGGTCCCCAGCTTCTTGTTGCAGATTGAAGTTTCCATAAGGTCCCCAGCTTCTTGTTATAGATTGTAACAGAGGCAGTAGAATATCGCACCTATCTTCCAGCCATCTTATTTATTTTGTTCGGCTCAACAAAAGTGTGAAACATTGAACTCTTCATTCAAAATACTCATTATCGAAAATATGATGGTACTTAAGCGAATGTCTCCTTACCTTCATGCTGCGGGTAAGTTGGGCACCTTGAAACTTTAGAGAGTGTCTGAGATACTATCTTAAGGTATTCCGTCAATTACTCCTAACATGGTGGTCCTGCAGCTAAAATAACAATAATTCATTGTCCAAAACAGAAGAAAAAGAAGAGCAAAGCACAAAAAGCCTGCTCAATATTGTGATTGAGACTAGGTGTAAAGAGATGTAACAAGCTTTTCCAACCTGCCTGTATCTCCTTTTGTCCTTTGTTAGTTCTACCGGTAAGCAGGCTGCTTTTGTTGGATCAATCCTCATCGCAACTAACGAGACCCGGTCCTCAGTGAGCATCTGGCGCTATGGGTACCCTTATATTGGTGTCATGATCTCTAATTACAATCATCATCATTGTGTCATCTTAACTCCAGTTCTGATTTTGCTTTATCTATTGTGAGACTCCACTTAGGAAACAAAAACAGAAAACCTGTCTTAACGGGCAGTTATATTTCTCGCTTTGCAATTCCTTGGCAAGGCTTGCATATGTCTGTGCTCCTCTCATGTTCTTGTCTTTTGCTAGTCACTCCTGCAGAATTGGATGAGCTTTTCTGATAGATCCTCCTCCTCTCTCTCTCTCTCTCTCTCTCTCTCTCTCTCTAACACAAGCACGCACATAATGGCGGCCCACTAAGGAATAAAAGTCAACATCAAAACAGAAAAAGAGACAGAAGTCGTATGTGCTGCAAGATGGGAAGGTTTTGGGGATGACCATTTTTTCCTACGCTTGAATTGAGTTTGTAAACGTGACTAGCACTTTGCTCCTGCTTAGTAGTAACCTTTTATGGACACCAAGGTGAACTTTATTTGGACTGGTTCGATCATCTTACTCACTTCTCCCTTCACTGAACAATTTGAGTACGGCTCATCACCGTCTCGTGATTAAAATTTTCTTTTTCCAGGGTAAGATCTCTTGGCATCTAAATAAACCTGTGATGTGGGCGCTTCCTATGACAAAAATAGAAGATTCACCATCACCTCCTCAACTTATTTGATTGAGTCTCTGTGAAGCGGGCACAATGGCCAGTCTCTTAGGTGGGAACTTCATATCGGAGTCGTAATTAGCGGTAACAACATACGATTTGGCATGATTTATGTAAAAGTTCTCCATTGACCGTTGAGTTCTACTTTTGTGATCCAATAGTGGCAAACGCCTCAAGGAACGGTTTCTCAAGAACCGTCGATGCCCTCATTTTCGGTCGGTACGCCTGCGATTAACATTGAGCAACTGTGTTTCCCGCACCCCCGACGACGTTTCCCCCAATAGTTCTCTTTGCTCGTTTCTTACATGGCCCTTGGCCTTTCTCCTTTCGACTTCTCTCTTTCGAAGCGCTTCTTTCGTTGTTCCTTCTTGTTCCATCGTTCCTGTGTATTCTCGTTGTTACCCGGATTCCGCCCCTTCTATATGCAGCTGCAAGTCGGCATAGTACCCAATGCCCATGACAAAGGCTATCTAGTTACATGGACATAGGCAATTCAAAAGACTAAAATTGCTTACTCCTAACTCATAAAAATGGAGAGAAAAAACTGCGTATGGGATGATTAGTTGAGGATTTAAAAAGAATATAAAAGAATCCTGGGCGGATTGAGCATACTATATGGTGAACATGGAACATAACCAATCACATATATGTACAAAGCATATATGCAATCAATGTGGTATGTCTTTTTGTGAGCTCTTAAGATATATATTTAAAAAAAAAAAACAGGAGGAGGAGGAGAAGAAGAAGAAGCGCTATAAAGATCTCTCTAAGTAAAAATCTCAACATATAATAGAGGACATGGAGCCGCAAAAAAGCTGATAGATACCCCCACGATTATATACCAAATTAGTCCGACAGTGGCATGTTCAATTCTAGGTGATTAATTGACAGAATGCCAATGGGCCAACAATACATTAAGTATCATTTTTGGTTAGGCTTACTTTCTGTCCGAATTGCCACAGAAAGCGATTCAGATGAGGACCAAACATCTAACCAAAGAATATTTCAGCACGCGATGCCATTCCCAGCGAAACAATCTCAGGCGATGTGCATACTTCAACATATATCTTGAGACATGAACGATGGCTATCGGTCATTGGTTATCATCAGTGTAAATGGTTTTGTCCAAATTCAATTGCGAGATACGGACAAAAATTGCCCAAGAACTTTAGTTGAATATATAATGCAGTCTCTCAACTTTTAATTTATTCAATATGACCTCCAAACTTCACTCCAATAGGCAATATAGTTCCTAAACTTTTAATTTATTCAATGTGATCTTTAAACATTTTGTGCATGTTCAATTTAGTTTCTAGGAACTATATGAAAATGTTTTCATCAATGTGGTTAGCAAATAAATGGTTTTGTTCAAATTCAATTGCGAGATAAGGACAAAAAATTGTCTATCAACTTTAGTTGAATATATAACACAGTCCCTCAACTTTTATGACAAATTTACCCCAAACTAATTTATTCGACCACAAAAACTCAAAACTGATAAATTTGTGACAATTATACCCTTCGGTAAATTGAGCGTACTATACGGTGAACGTGGAACATAACCAATCATATATATGTACAGAGCATATATGCAATCAGTGTGGTATGTCTTTTTGTGAGCTCTTAAGAGAGCGAACTGCTTGATTTGTTATATATATATATAAAAGAAGAAGAAGAAGAAGAAGTTGATAGAGGACATGGAGCCGCAAAAAAGTTGATAGATACCCCCACGATTATATACCAAATTTGTCCGACAGTGGCATGTTCAATTCTAGGTGATTAATTGACAGAATGCCAATGGGCCAACAATACATTAAGTATCATTTTTGGTTAGGCTTACTTTCTGTCTGAATTGCCACATAAAGCGATTCAGACAAGGACCAAACATCTAACCAAAGAACATTTCAGCACGCGGTGCCATTCCCAACGAAACAATCTCAAGCGATGTGCATACTTCAACATATATCTTGAGACACCACCGGCCATGGTGGCTCCGTTGGGTAGGCTTCAGGCCTTTGAGGGAGAGGTCGGGAGTTCGAAACCCCTGCAACGCAAGTTACAGGGAGGCTAGTGGGCCATTAGGTGATTGACGCGTGGCGCCGGGATGGTGATCTCCCTGCTAGCGACACCTAGGGGTTCACGTAGCGGCTGTCAACCAAGGTGGTTCCTCCAACATAATAAATAAATAAAAATAAATAAATAAATAAAACATATATCTTGAGACATGAACGATGGCTATCGGTCATTGGTTATCATCAGTGTAAATGGTTTTGTCCAAATTCAATTGCGAGATACAGACAAAAATTGTCAATGAACTTTAGCTGAATATATAATGCAATCTCTCAACTTTTAATTTATTCAATATGACCTCCAAACTTCACCCCAATAAGCAATGCAGTTCCTAAACTTTTAATTTATTCAATGTGATCTTTGAATTTTTTGTGCATGTTCAATTTAGTTTCTAGGAACTATATGAAAATATTTTCATCAATGTGGTTAGCAGATAAATGATTTTGTTCAAATTCAATTGCCAGATAAGGACAAAAATTGTCTATCAACTTTAGCTGAATATATAACGCAGTCCCTCAACTTTTAATTTATTTAATGTGATTTCCAAACTTCACCCTAATAGGTAATATAGTTTCTGAACTTTTAATTTATTCAATGTGATCTCTAAACTTTTTGTGCATGTTCAATTTAGTTTCATAGTATTTTTTTATTAATTTAAATTTGGGAACAATATTGAATATTTTCATAAATTTGCATTGGAGTGAAGTCGAAGTGATTATATTAAAAAAATTGAAAGTCGAGGCATCTCATTGAAATTCAGAAATCCTATTGGGCTTCCTTGGGTGGGATCGTGTGTTAATTAGCTCCTGCCCCCACGGAGATTGAGGTATTTCTTTCCTCCTTGCACCGCCGCATTCATCGCACGTCTGTCATAGACTCATTACACGACCATGTCGCACAAATACTTCCCTCGTTTTGCCTTCTTGAAAGTATTTGATTTCACTGTCGTAGCTGAACCTCTTTTAGACAAAAATCAGGTATATTCCGGGTCCCTGCCGACATCCACGCAGCTGTTTCTTGCATCATCACCATGGTCAAATTGATCTTGAACATCGGAAATTGAGAACCAACGTTGGGAGTTTTGTGCTCAAATGTAAAGTTTCAGATCCAAGCATCGATTCCTAATTATATTTTAGCAAAGTTTTCTGTTCCTTTCAATGAGGAAATCATCTTCTTAAATTTAAGCTAATAAGAAAATATTTTTCGTTAATTCATTTTCTTAAATGAAACTACGTTTTCTACTGGACCAGATCAGTCCCTCAATGGGCAGGAATAGGAAAGCGACCTATTCTATGAAGTCTTTCGTTATAAACAATACAAGAACAGCATGCGGTTGGGACTTAAGAGAGAGCAACGATGCAGCCACAGGATTTGCAGTTGGAATTAATAATTTGTTGGGGAGATGGCAGCTACGGAACTATTTGCAAGAGTTCCCGAATGACCATTGAGTTCTACTTTCGTGATCCAACTGTTGCAAACCCCTCAAGGAACTGTTTCTCAAGAACTGTCGACGCCCTCCTTTTCGGTTGGTACGCCTGTGATTAACGTTGAGCAGCTGTGTTTCCCGCCGTCCCGGTGACGTTGCCCCCAATGGTTCTCTTTGCTCGTTTCTTACATGGCGCTTCTTCCGTTGTTCTGTCCTGTTCCTTCGTTCCTGCATATTCCCGTTGTTACCTGGATTCCACACCTTCTATATGCAGCTGCAAATCGGCATAGTACCCACTGCCCATGACAAAGACTGTCTAGTTACATGGGCATAGGTAGTTCAAAAGACTAAAATTGCTTGCTCCTAACTCATAAAAAAAGGAGAGAAAAAACTGCATATGGGATGATTAGTTGAGAATTTAAAAAGCATACTAAAGAATCCTGGATGGATTAAGCATACTATATGGTGAACGTGGAACATAACCAATCATAAATATATATGTACTAAGCATAAATGTAATAAGTGTGATATGTCTTTTCGTGAGCTCTTAAGAGAGTGAACTGCTTGATTTGTAAGATGTAAATTTAATGTAAAAAAAAAAAAAAAAAAAGCCATAAAGATCTCTCTAACTAAAAATCTCAACATATGATAGCAGACACGGAGCCGTGAAAAAGTTGATATTGATAGATACCCCAGGATTATATACCAAATACTTAATTCTAGGTGATTAATTGACAGGATGCCAATGAGCCAACAATGCATTAAATATCATTTTTTGTTAGGTTTAATACTTTCCGTCCGAATTGCCACGTAAAGCGATTGAGACAAGGACCAAACATCTAACAAAAGAGTATTTCAGCGCGCGGTGCCATTCCCAGCGAGACGATCTCAGGCGACGTGCATACTTTAACAAATATCTTGACACGTGAATAGTGGTTATCGGCTCCTTTGTTATCATCAGTGTGGTTAGCAAATAAATGATTTTGTCCAAATTCAATTGCCAGATACGGACAAAAATTATTTAAGTAGCACCGACACTGATACGCGACACGCGACACGACAAGACAAGACACGATAAGACAAGACACGACGCGACACGACACAACACGACTAGACACTCCGACGCATCTTTTTAAAAAAAATAAAGAATTTCAACATATTGTGACACGTTGTATATTAAATATATATTTTTATATATTTACATAATAAATTATCATTTGTATGATTATTTCAATCAAATTAATTTGAATCAAATTCATAAATAAATATAATTAAAAACTCCTAGAATAAATATGCACTAAGAATATTAATCCGCAATTTATTAATATCATTCATTATTTCAATTTGACAAATTCAAATCTATTTCAATAATTCATAAAATTTGGAGAAAAAATAAGCGATCAATATTCTGGACTTGAATGTTAGATATATTGAAAGATGAGAAAAAAAACTTAAGGGGTGAATTGTATATTACGGGAAGTTGGAGTCAGGAGAAAAGAGAATACTAGGTTTTTATTCTTTCTCCATTTATTATTTTTATTATTGTGTTTTATCTTTTGACATATATATTTTGACCTCTCATTTATTGAACTTTTAAAATTGACTTTGATATTGAAATCAAGTATCAAAAATTCGTATAGCAGAATTCCAACTCGAATGTCGGAAAGTGTCAAGAAAGTTGACCAAGTGTCGGATTTTTCGACACGTGGTGACCGAGCGTTCCATAGTGTCGAACACGTGTCGACGTGTCCGACACAACATGAAGGCTCTTGGAGAGTGTTAGTTCTTCATAGAAAATTGCACATCAACTTTAGCTATAAATATAATGCGGTCCCTCACTTTTAATTTGTTCAATGTGACCTCTAAACTTTACCCCATTATGTAATGTAGTTTCCGAACTTTTAATCTGTTCAATATGATCTCTAGACTTTTTGTACATATTCAATTTAGTTTTTAAACTATACGAAAATGTTCAATAATATCCTTCTATTAATTTAAATTCAGGGACAATTTATAAAGTGTACCAAATTAAAAATCCGCATTGGAGTGAAGTCCAAGTGCTTATATTGAAAAAATTGAAAATCGAGGGATTTCATTATAAATTGAGTTAAAATTCAGATATCGTTCCGTCATTATCCCTTTTATTATTAAAGCTTGACATTGGGCTTCTTTGGGTGGGATCGTGTATTAAGTAGCTCCAGCCCCCGCGGAGACTGAGGCATTTATTTCCTCCTTGTACCGCCGCATTCATTGCACGTCTATCATTACACGACCATGTCGCACAAATGCTTCCTCGTTTTGCCTTCTTGAATGTATTTGATTTCACTGTTTGTAAACGTGACTACCACTTTGCTCATGCTTAGTAGTAACCTTTTATGGACACCAAGGTGAACTTTATTTGGACTGGTTCGATCATCTTACTCACTTCTCCCTTCACTGAACAATTTGAGTACGGCTGATCACCGTCTCCAGATTAAAATTTTCTTTTTCCAGGGTAAGATCTCTTGGCATCTAACTAAACCTGTAATGTGGGCGCTTCCTATGACAAAAATAAAAGATTCACCATCACCTCCTGAACTTATTTGATCGAGTCTGTGTGAAGCGGGCACAATGGCCGGTCTCTTCAGTGGGAACTTCATATCGGAGTCGTGATTAGCGGTAATAACATACGATTTGTTATGATTTATGCAAAAGTTCTCGATTGACCGTTGAGTTCTACTTTCGTGATCCAATAGTTGCAAACGCCTCAAGGAACGGTTTCTCAAGAACCGTCGATGCCCTCCTTTTCGGACGGTACGCCTACGATTAATGTTGAGCAACTTATGTCTATTGGTACGCTTGCGATTAATGCTGAGCAACCTATGTTGCATGGACACATTAACATGCTTCCGTGTCAGAGCAACGTTGACACACTTGGATACGCATTGACCGCGTGTCAGATTTATTGACTAGCCATGTCCGAAGTCGTTACCTTAACTGCAAGGAGGGAGAAACCAAAGGCAGGGCTAGTGACTAGAATGAAGTCGTAACAAAGTAACTGGATCGAGTTATCGCTACCATGGCCAATAATGTCCAATAATGTCCGGTTCTTCCGGCGGATGCCTCGTCCCCACCGTAATTAAAAGAGGGTACGAATTGTTTTGGTCCATGTAGCTGGGAAGACGAATTAAATAAGCGGTCGCTTTGCTTTTATTTTCTGTTTTTACTTCTTTTGGTAATTTGATTGGCTTGTTAATCATATGTTATCCCACATTAAGACTAGGAGGAGGGCCAAAAAATTTATCGATGATGAAAACGACGGGCGATTATAGAATGGTGTCAAAAGCCCCGATGTCCATCGCATTCGCTAACATCTCGATGGGTTGGACTTATTGATTGATTTGCCGTTCCAAACTCTCATATAATATTAAATTTGATTGTGGTCAAGATTTTCCCTTTGTTCATAAATGACTCCTTTTGGGATGAATCTATTATCCATTCCAAGATATTCATTTTTGCCCTTTGTTTGCTTCTCTTTTGGAAATCTAAGATTGACGTATCCGTAACTACATCCAAAAAATATAAATGGTTCAATAAGAGATAAGTGCATTTGAGATTTTAGAACTTATTGGAAAAATGCAATTGAATCATAAAATTTGTCGAATTGATCCAACTAAAGTCTTTTCGTTGATTGCATTTTTGAGACTTCGAAAACTCAATTATACTCTCATGATAAATTTTAAATTGATAAACTTTTACTATACTTATCCCGTTAATCTATTGTGTTTTCCCTGATAGAATCGAAGGAGCTTGTTTCGTTCTTTGCCCAAGAAAAGGTTCTCTGTCTCCATCTGCTTTTCTTCTCGGGCAGGGAGAGGTAGGGACAAGTTTAGCAGGCATTAATGAAATCGAAATCGAAGTGACGAGAGTATTTCCTTCTCCTCTCTTTCCCCAGCTCGCAGGGACTGTTATGTGCATGCATGCCCGGACTAAGCAACGAGGGACGATGATTAACATCGTTTCAAAGCCTCAAATTCTTGCTCAGATCTGATATTAAAACCTAATACCAATTACCGCCGTCGCCTAGCTACTCTGAAAGCTCTGGACAGTCGATAAATAGCTTCGTCTTCTCCATGCTTACCTGAGGAAAAACCAAAGCAAGCTCTCTTTCTCTCTCTCTCTCTCTCTCTCTCTCTCTCTCTCTCTCTCTCTCTCTCTCTCTCTCTCTCTCTCTCTGTTGTTGTGCTCTTCTTCCTCTCCTTCTCCTTCTCCTTTATATTCTTGTTGAGTTAGAGAGGTTGTGCTAGCGAGAACGTGCCCGTCGAGAAGATGTCAAGCTTTAGGAAACCCTTTGGCTTATCTTCTCCTTTATATGCGGTTATCTTGGTCTCCCTTGCCCTCGTTGCTCGCGGGAGGCTCGCCTCCTCGGCACGGCCCAGGCCCCGGCCGCCCCTGCCGGCATTCATTGCGTTTGGCGACTCCATCATCGACCCCGGGAACAACAACAACATACAGACGATAGTCAAGTGCAACTTCTCGCCGTACGGGCGGGATTTCATGGGGGGGAAACCGTCCGGGAGGTTCTCCAACGGGAAGATCCCGCCGGACCTGTTCGGTAATGTGCATAAAAATCCATCTGCTTTGAACTAGTTTCAAAAGCGGGAAAAATCGATCACTTGAGTTCATGTTATTGTCATCTTGAGGTGACCTGTGTGTTTTCACCTGTAGTGATAGATGCATGACTTGTGCCATTTCCCCCACCTTTGAACTCTTTTGCGTTGATCTTTCAAGTGTAACCATAGATTAGTCAGGGCGAGGTAAGCTTGAGCCTCCAACATGCGCTATTTTATTTCATAAAAACATCGACACTCAATCCTATGAATGAACCTAATAACTTTTTAAAGAGTGCGTTTGTTTCATAAAAAAACTCCATGATAAAAAAGAAAAAAAAATGTACTTTTTAGTTTTCCTTTATTTGGTGATATATGAATAAAAACATTTTCGACACTTTTCGGGAATATGATTAGTTTTCTTTATTTGGTAATGTATAATCGAAAATATTTTATGATGTTTGGATCTCATTGGATAAAGATTTCGATCTCATGACTTTATTTTAGGCCAAAAAAATCGAAATTTTTTATTAATGTTTTTATTTGTATATAAAAATTGAACTTTTAATTACTTTTACTTTATTTTCTTTAAAAGTTTGAATTTTTAATTTCTCTTCTTTCTCTTTACTTTTTCCTTTTTCTTTTTCTTTTTTTCTTTTTCCGACTTTCTCCGCTACAACCGACCAACGATGGCCATAGGCAAGCTTTAAGCTTACTTGGATCTGGTGAGCCTTAACTTGTCGACTCGACTAGCTCAAGCTCACCTAGATCAGCCAAGCCTTGAGCTTGCCAATCGCGTCATGGTCGGCTAGTGGAGGAAGAAGAAAATAATAATAATAATAATAATAATAATAATAATAATAAGTTTAAAATATTCAAAAAAATTATAAAATGAAAATAAATCAATTTATTTTACCCAACAAATTTATTTTAAGAAGAATAATTTTTATAATTAAATTTTCATAAACCAAGGATCCTAAAACTAGGAAAATATTTAGGAAAACATTTTTTGGTTCTTTTAGAGGGGAAATCATTTTCTTAAATTTAAGTTTTGATAGAAAAACATTTCTCATTGATTAAAAAATTATTTTTCGTTAACTCATTTTCCTAACAAACCAAACACTAAAAATTGAGGAAAATGTTTTCCATGAATTGCTTTTTGCAAAACAACCGGACCCTAGTGAAAAACAATGTGTTATAATAGACATCAAATTCTAAATCTATTATATTTGTGCCAATTTAACATAAACTTTTCAATTAGATCAATTTAGACCTAGATCTTTTCCGTTTGTGCCAATTAAGTCTATCGAGTCAATTTCGACTGGAAATTGCTAACATAGATGCCAGTCATACCATATAACACGACCAACATAAACATGGATATTTTTTTTATTTTTTAGAGTTCTTTTTTACTTTTCTTTTTTCCTTTTTTTTCTTTCATTCTTTATTTTTCCCAACTATGGGCTGGCAAGTTTGCCGACCGACCATTGCCGATCACATAAGAGAACCGGCGACCCTCACCTGGTCTAGGCAAGGCAAGGGTCGTGATGCCTTCTTTTGGTATGAGATTTCTCTAAGGTTGACAAAAAATGAAAAGGAGAAGAAAAGAAAAGAAGATGTTTTTTTTTTTTAGTGGTACTAGTCCCTCTCCTTTCCATCAAGATGATGTTTCTATTTCCTATGCCGATTGATGTTTGTGCAAATTTGTTGCCGGTCTCTTTGGAGGTTTCTAAGTACGATGTCTATGCAAGTTTACGAGGTTTCGTCGTGTGATTAAAATACAAAACACCGCACAATAATGTGATTTTTCTTTGTTGATTTATCCAAATTCAAAAGAACGCCTTGCAAAAGAAATTGCGAGGTACAAACACTTTTTTGACCTTTTACCATAGCAAACGTTATTAACCCGATTTTACGAATCTTGGAACAAAATTTTCTCCAGTCGAAGCATTTGGAATTAAACAGTACTTGCCTGCTTATTTGGACCCGAGTCTCAAATTAGAAGACCTCCTCACCGGCGTCAGCTTCGCTTCCGGCGCCACCGGTTACGATCCTCTCACTCCACAAATCGCCGTAAGCTCTCGCTCCTCCCGATCTGCTCTTAGAATTCGACCCTCCTTTCTTTGTTTTCTTGGTAATTCGGAATTTAGGGATTGTCTTAGGCTTGTGCATCGGTAGGCGTCAATACATGTGAAAGAATAATCGTTATGACTCCGAGGAGCGTCGGTGTGTGCTAGTGCGCGCGCTGTATAAACACCGGGCCTCCTCACAAGTCGCTCGAGCTTTGTTTAGTTCAGCTCGATCTTTTTGCAATCAAATGGAATCACCTGAAATTTCTTCCATCATATGATTATTCCGGCAGTCGGCCTTGTCGCTATCGGATCAACTAAACTTGTTCAAGGAGTACGTGAACAAGATAAAATCAGGTGCCGGAGAAGAGAAGGCGTCGTACATCGTCAAGAATAGCCTCTACACGGTGGTGTGCGGGAGCGATGACATCGCAAACACTTACTACTCGACTCCATTCAGGCGAGGGGAATACGACATACCGGCCTACACCGATCTGATGCTCAACTCGGCTTCAAGTTTCATTCAGGTAAAGTCTTGAAAGAGAAACATTCTTTACGAACAATGACGACGACGATGATGAAGAAAGACCAAAATACATGATAACATAGGGATTAAATTGCAAGACAGAACTGATTCTGAAGTACTGGTGTACGATTTAGCAGGAGCTCTATGGATTAGGAGCAAGAAAAATTGGCATCCTGAGCATACCACCGATCGGATGTGTGCCTGCACAGAGAACGCTTGATGGAGGATTAGAAAGAGCCTGTAATGCGCCTGCCAATCAAGCAGCAACCCTCTTCAACTCCAAGCTCATCTCAGAAATCGAATCCCTCAAACAGAAGCTCCCTGGCTCTAAACTAGTCTATTTGGACATCTACCATAAATTGCTTTCCGTCATCCAAAACCCTTCGCACTACGGTAACTCGCTGCGTTATATACTCTCTCTCTACACAAGATTTTGGCTTTTGCATTCGAATCTCTATCGTCATGCCGTCGGTCAGCCTCATGTTTGGGTCATGTCGATGCATGTGTGCAGGATTTGAAGTGGCGAATAGAGGGTGCTGCGGCACGGGGAACATAGAAGTGAGCATACTGTGCAACCGTCTGGACGATCTCGAGACATGCCAAGATGACTCGAAGTACGTCTTCTGGGACAGTTACCATCCGACTGAAAATACCTATAAGATCCTAACGGATCACGTGATCGACAATTATGCCGACCAGCTTTTATGAGACCGCTCGGATTTATTAGTTGTTTACGGGTGAATTGGATTAGACAGTACACCTCGAAGTTTCCATAAGGCCCCCCTGCTTCTTGTTGCAGATTGAAGTTTCCATAAGGTCCCCGGCCTCCTGTTATGGATTGTAACAGAGGCAGTAGAATATCGCACCTGTCTTCCAGCCATCTTATTTATTTTGTTCGGCTCAACAAAAGTGTGAAACATTGAACTCTTCATTCAAAATACTTTCATTATCGGAAATATGATGGTACTTAAGCGAATGTCTCCTTACCTTCATGCTGCGGGTAAGTTGGGTACCTTGAAACTTTAGAGAATGTCTGAGATACTATCTTAAGGTATTCCATCAATTACTCCTCACATGGTGGTCCTGCAGCTAAAATAACAATAATTCATTGTCCAAAACAGAAGAAAAAGAAGAGCAAAGCACAAAAAGCCTGCTCAATATTGTGATTGAGACTAGGTGTAAAGAGATGTAACAAGCTTTTCCAACCTGCCTGTATCTCCCTTTGTCCTTTGGTAGTTCTACCGGTAAGCAGCTGCTTTTGTTGGATCCTTCCTCATCGCAACTAACGAGACCCGGTCCTCAGTGAGCATCTGGCGCTATGGGTACCCTTATATTGGTGTCATGATCTCTAATTACAATCATCATCATTGTGTCATCTTAACTCCAGTTCTGATTTTGCTTTATCTATTGTGAGACTCCACTTAGGAAACAAAAACAGAAAACCTGTCTTAACGGGCAGTTATATTTCTCGCTTTGCAATTCCTTGGCAAGGCTTGCATATGTCTGTGCTCCTCTCATGTTCTTGTCTTTTGCTAGTTATTCCTGCAGAATTGGATGAGCTTTTCTGATAGATCCTCCTCTCTCTCTCTCTCTCTCTCTCTCTCTCTCTAACACAAGCACGCACATAATGGCGGCCCACTAAGGAGTAAAAGTCAACATCAAAACAGAAAAAGAGACAATTTGAGTTTTTAAACGTGACTAGCACTTTGCTCATGCTTAGTAGTAACCTTTTATGGACACTAAGGTGAACTTTATTTGGACTGGTTCGATCATCTTACTCACTTCTCCCTTCACTGAACAATTTGAGTACGGCTCATCACCGTCTCGAGATTAAAATTTTCTTTCTCCAGGGTAAGATCTCTTTGCATCTAAATAAACCTGTGATGTGGGCGCTTCCTTTGACAAAAATAAAAGATTCACCATCACCTCCTCAACTTATTTGATCGAGTCTATGTGAAGCTGGCATAATGGCCGGTCTCTTCGGTGGGCACTTCATATCGGAGTCGTGATTAGCGGTAATAACATACGATTTGTTATGATTTATGAAAAAGTTCTCGATTGACCGTTGAGTTCTACTTTCGTGATCCAATAGTTGCAAACGCCTCAAGGAACGGTTTCTCAAGAACCGTCGATGCCCTCATTTTCGGTCGGTACACCTGTGATTAATGTTGAGCAACCTATGTTGCACGGACATGTTACACGTGCTTCCGTGTCGTGTCTGACACGCTCGGACATACATTGACCGCGTGTCGACACAGGGTCAACTTTTGTCGACACGTTTTGATACGCGTGTCCGAAGCAGAGATGAGGTCGCGAGCGAATGCGAGCCCGACAGCAAGAGACGGCCAGAGGAGAGACTGAGGCGAGGGCCGTGAGGAGGAACTTCACGGGGGAGGTGTGCGTGGGGGAGAGCGGCGCCGTCGAGTGGGGCAACGGCAAGGGGGAGGAGGAGGAGGAGTTCGCGGCGGTGTGCAGCCTCTCGGCGCGTTCCATCCATGGGAAGTCTCGCTTTCACCGTATTCAACGTGAGCCACCTTCTTTTGATCCCTTTTCACTGAAATTTTTTCTGGTTACTCCCTTTTCTGCTCCTTTGGCGAATGGTGGTGCTTTTCTTGATCAAGTCTTCGATGCTTTCGGAGATAGGCATCGTGCAGTGAAGAGGAGAAGTAGGCGCTGCTAGGATTTTGAAAAGGAAAATAAAATAATAATAAAATAAAAAAGGGACTTGGCATGTTGGAGAAAGGGGGAAGTGACGAGCTGATAATCTGTCAGGTGATGGGGCAGGGAAAAAAAAGTGAAAAATTTGGGGGTGAGGAAAGAGAGGAAGGCAAAAAGGAAGTTTGGGTGCTGGGGGGTCGAGGGTGGACCCCTTTATTTAACCGAAAAAGTTATTAAATGAAATTAAAAAGTAATTTCAAAAATAAAAGTAGCGCATGTTGAATGATTAGTGTAAATTCATTATAGGTTCTTTTTTAACTATTTATTTATTTATAAATTTGAATTAAATTAATTAAAAATAAAAATATTCATTTAATATACAACGTGTCATAGCGTGTCGAAATTTTTTATTTTTGAGAAATAACGTATCAACATGTCGTGTCATGTCACGTGCCCGTACAACCTATGAGCAACCGTGTTTCCCGCCGCCCCGATGACATTGCCCCCAATAGTTCTCTTTGCTCGTTTCTTACATGGCCCTTGGCCCGTCTCCTATCGACTTCTCTCTTTGAAAGTGCTTCTTTCGTTGTTCCTTCTTGTTCCTTTGTTCCTGCGTATTCCTATTGTTACCTGGATTTTGCCCCTTCTATATGCAGCTGCAAGTCGGCATAGTACGGTACCCACTGCCCATGACAAAGGCTATCTAGTTACATGGACATAGGCAGTTCAAAAGACTAAAATTGCTTCCTCCTAACTCATAAAAAAAGGAGAGAAAAAATTACGTATGGGATGATTAGTTGAGGATTTAAAAAGAATACAAAAGAATCCTGGGCAGATCAAGCGTACTATATGGTGAACGTGGAACATAACCAATCATGTCTACACGTGTGGTATGTCTTTGTGAGCTCTTAAGAGAGCGAACTGCTTGATTTGTAAGATGTAAATTAAAATAAAAATAAAAAGCTATAAAGATCTCTCTAAGTAAAAATCTCAACATATAATAGTGGACAAGGAGCCGCAAAAAAGTTGATAGATACCCCCACGATTATATGCCAAATTAGTCCAACAGTGGCATGTTCAATTCAAGGTGATTAATTGACAGAATGCCAACGGGCCAACGATACATTAATTATCATTTTTGGTTAGGCTTAGGGGTGTTTGGTTGGGCATTCCAAGGGGCTTTGGGCCCCCAAAGCTCATTGGGGAAAATTTTTGGTGTTTGGCAAATTTTTTGGAAGCTCCTTTGCTCAAATATGAGCATTCTGAATGCTCAATGCTGAATGCTAGGGTGGGGCAGCATTGAGCATTTGGCATTTAGGAAATGCCATGCCACTATTCATCTTTCTTCTTCCCCTGTCTTCTTCTTCTTCTTCTTGTCTTCTTCTTCTTCCCGGCCACCGGGCTTATCCGGCAGCCGCCGCCGCCGCCGCCGCCGCCTGAGGGTCGCTTGTTGCCGGTGACCACCGTCCGGGGGTGGCGCAACGCGCGACCCAAGTGGCGTCACCTGGTTCACTCGGAACCAAGCGACGCCACCTGAGGTCCGCGCGACCTCAGGTCGCTAGATCTGGCGGTCCGGAAGCCAAATCTCGGCCGTTCGGCACCGCTGGCCGCCGGATTTGATTTTCAGATTTAAAAAAAAAAATTAAAAATTAAAAGCAAAAGCCCATTTGCAATAAGTTTTGCCAAACGGTATTTTTGCACAAGCCACTTTCCAATGCATAATTTGCCAAACGTCCGAGCATTCCCGAAAACTCCTTTACCCTAAAGATATTTGCATTTGGCCAAAGACATTTCACCAAAGTCGAACCAAACGGGCCCAATACTTTTTGTCCGAAATGGCCACGGAAAGCGATGCAGACAAGGACCAACCATCTAATCAAAGAACATTTCGGCTCGCGGTGCCATTCCCAGCGAAACAATCTCAGGCGATGTGCATACTTTAACATGTATCTTGAGACGTGAACGATGGCTATTGGTTGTTAGTCATCATCTGTGTGGTTAGTAGATAAATGGTTTTTTCCAAATTCAATTGCAAGATAAGGACAAAAATTGTCCGTGAACTTTAGCTGAATATATAATGCGGTCTCTTAACTTTTAATTTGTTCAATATAACCTCTAAACTTCATCCCAATACGTAATGTAATTTTAAAAATTTTAATTTATTTAATATGATCGCTAAAAATTTTTGTGCATGTTAATTTAATTTCTAAACTATATGAAAATATTCAATAATATCATTCTATTAATTTAAATTTGGGGACAATAGTGAACATTTTCATAAAGTGTACCAAATTAAAAATCCGCATTGAAGTGAAGTCCAAGCGATTATATTAAAAAAATTAAAAGTCGAGGAATCTAGTGTAAATTGAGTTGAAATTCAGAAATCCTTCGTGTCATTCTCCCTTTCATTATTAAAGCTTCACATTGAGCTTCTTTTTTTGGGGGGGTAGCTTCTGCCAAAGATTGAGGCATTTCTTTCCTCTTTGCACCGCCGCATTTATTGCCTGTCTATCATTAGACGACCATGTCGCACAAAGACTTTCCTCGTTTTGCCACCTTTAATATATTTGATTTGTCTGCTGTACCTGTCCCATCTTTTAGACAAAAAATCAGGTATATTCCCGGTCCCTGCCTCATCCACGCACCATGGTGAAATTGATCTTGAACGTTCGGACTTGAGAACCAATATTGAGGTTTTTATACTCAAATGTAAAGTTTCAGATTCAAACATCGATTCCTAACTTATTTGATTGAGACTGTGTGAAGTGGGTGCAATGGCCAATCTTTTCTGTGGAAACTTCATATCGAAGTCGTAATTAGTGGTAATAACATACAATTTGTCATGATTTATGCAAAAGTTCCCGATTGACCATTGAGTTCTAATTTCGTGATCCAACTGTTGCAAACCCCTCAACGAACGGTTTCTCAAGAACTGTCAACGCCCTCCTTTTTGGTCGATACGTTTGCGATTAACGTTGAGCCATTGTGTTTCCCGCCGCCCCGATGATATTGCCCCCAATAGTTCTCTTTGCTCATTTCTTACATGGCGCTTCTTTCGTTGTTCTGTCCTATTCCTTCGTTCCTGCGTATTCCCGTTGTTGCCTAGATTCCGCCCCTTCTATATGCAGCTACAAATCGGCATAGTACCCACTGCCCATGACAAAGATTGTCTAGTTGCATGGACATAGGCAATTCAAAAGACTAAAATTGCTTACTCCTAACTCATAAAAAAAGGAGAGAAAAAACTGCGTATGGGATGATTAGTTGAGGATTTAAAAAGAATACTAAAGAATTCTGGACGGATTGAGCGTACTATATGGTAAACGTGGAACATAACCAATCATAAATACATATATGTGTGTGTGTGTGTGTGCGCGCGCTAAGCATATATGTAATCAGTGTGATATGTCTTTTCGTGAACTCTTAAGAGAGCGAACTGCTTGATTTGTAAGATGTAAATTTAATTAAAAAGAAAGAAAAAAGCTATAAAGATCTCTCTAACTACAAATCTCAACATATAATAGCTGACATGGAGCGGAGAAAAAGTTGGTAGATACCCCGCGATTATATACCAAATAGTATGACACTGGCATACTCAATTCTAGGTGATTAATTGACAGAATGCCAATGTGCCAACAATGCATTAAATATCATTCTTTGTTAGGTTTAATACTTTCCGTCCGAATTGCCACAGAAAGTGATTCAGACGAGGACCAAACATCTAACCAAAGAGTATTTCAGCGCACGGTGCTATTCCCAGCGAGACGATCTCAGGCAATGTGCATACTTCAACAAATATCTTGACACGTGAACGATGGCTATCGGTTATTTTGTTATCATCAGTGTGGTTAGCAGATAAATGATTTTGTCCATATTCAATTGCCAGAGGAGGACAAAAATTGTACGTCAACTTTTAGCTATAAATATAATGCGGTCTCTCACTTTTAATTTGTTCAATGTGACTTCTAAACTTTACCCCATTATGTAATGTAGTTCCCGAACTTTTAATCTGTTCAATACAATCTCTTGACTTCTTGTACATATTCAATTTAGTTTCTAAACTATATGAAAATGTTCAATAATATCATTCTATTAATTTAAATTTGGGGACAATTTATAAAGTGTACGAAATTAAAAATCCGCATTGAAGTGAAGTCCAAGTGCTTATATTGAAAAAGTTGAAAATCGAGGGATTTCATTATAAATTGAGTTAAAATTCAAAATCCTTCCGTCATTATCCCTTTTATTATTAAAGCTTGACATTGGGCTTCTTTGGGTGGGATCGTGTATTAAGTAGCTCCTGCCCCCGCGGAGACTGAGGCATTTCTTTCCTCCTTGTACCGCCGTATTCATTGCACGTCTATCATTACACGACCATGTCGCACAAATGCTTCCTCGTTTATCCTTCTTGAATGTATTTGATTTCACTGTTGTAGCTGTCCCTCTTTCAGACGAAAAATCAGGTATATTCCGGGTCCCTGCCGACATTCACGCAGCTGTTTCTTGCATCATCACCATGGTCAAATTGATCTTGAACATTGGGACTTGAGAATCAACATTGGGAGTTATGTGCTCAAATGTAAAGTTTCATATCCAAACATCGAATCATGGTCATATTTTAGAAAACTTTTCCGTTCCTTTCAATGAGGAAATCATTTTCTTAAATTTAAGCCGATAGAAAAATATTTTTCGTTAATTCATTTTCTTAAACGAAGTTACGTTTTTTACTGGACCGGATCAGTTCCTCAATGGGCAGACAGGAATGGGAAAGCGGCCTCTTCTATGAAGTCTTTCGTTATAAACAATACAAGAACAGCATGCGGTTGGGACTTAAGAGAGAGCAAAGATGCAGCCACAGGATTTGCAGTTGGAATTGGCAATTTGTTGGGGAGATGGCAGCTACGGAACTATTTGCGTATCTTCCTATTTAGGAAGGTGCGGGGCACCCGGTATAAAGTAGTATAGCGACAGCAGCAGCAGGGGCGGCGGTGGCGGTGGCGGCATCGGATTCCACCATGGCGCCAAAACGCCGTCCTAGACCAGCCCCCCTCCTCGAATCAAGAACCGCCCTCGCGACACGAGTGTATCGGTGGAACACGGGACGGAAACCTAATGAACGGAATGCGCGATCGGAACGGCCCCGGGCGGGTGTGCAGGCCTGAAGGTGATCTTGTGTGCATTTATTTGGTGATTCTTGACAGCAAAGGCGGATCGAGTCATCGCTACCATTGCCAATAATGTCCAGTTCTTCTGGCGGATGCCCCGTCCCCACCGTAATTAAATGAGGGTACGAACTGTTTTGGCCCATGTAGTTGGGAAGGGGAATTAAATAGGCGGTCGCTTTGCTTTTATTTTCTTTTTTACTTTTTTTCTTTTTTTCGTAATTTGATTGGCTTTTTTTTTTCATCCGTGATGATAACGACAGGCGATTCTACAATGGTGTCAAAAGCGCCGTCCATCATGGGTATCGGCTTAATTCGTTGTTCCAAACTCTCATATAATATTAAGTTTGACTGTGATCAAGATTTTCCCTACGCTCATAAACGACTCCTTTCGGAATGGATCAATTATCCATTCCGACATATTCCTTTTTGCCCTTTGTTTGCTTATCTTTTGGAAATTTAAGATCGAAATTACATCGAAAAAGTATAAATGGTTCCATAAAAGATAAGTGCATTAGAGGTTCTAAAATTTATTGGAAAAGTGCAATCGAATCATAAAATCTTTCGAATTGACCCAATCAAAGTCCTTTCGTTAATTGCACTTTTGAGACTTTTACAACTCGGTTATACTCCCGTGATAAATTTTAGAATTTTTACTATGCTTATCCAGTTAATCTATTGTGTTTCTCCTGATCGAATCGAAAGAGCTTGCTTCGTTCTTTCCCTCCCTCCCTCCCTGCTCGGCAAAGAAAAGGTTTTCTCTGTCTCCATCAGCTTTTCTTCTTGGGAAGGGAGAGGTAGGGACAAGTTTAGCAGGCATTAATGAAATCGAAATCGAAGTGACGAGAGTATTTCTTTCTCCTCTCTTTCCCTAGCTCGCAGGGACTCTTACGTGCATGTGTCACGGGCCGATCGATCAACTCTCGATTCACCCGTGCGGCCTTAAGGTTTTACCCAACTTTCGGGCCGTGACATTTGCATGCCCGGACTAAGCAACGAGGGACGATGATTAGCATCGTTTCAAAGCCTCAAATTCTCGCTCAGATCTGATATTATAATCTAATACCAATTAACGCTGTCGCCTAGCTACTCTGAAAGCCCTGGACAGTCGATAAATAGCTTCGTCTTCTCCATGTTTACCTGAGGAAAAACCAAAGCAAGTGCTCTCTCTCTCTCTCATTGTTGTGCTCTTCTCCTTCTTCTTCTCCTTCTCCTTCTCCTTTATATTCTTGTTGAGTTAGAGAGATTGTGCTAGGCGAGAACGTGCCCGTCGAGAAGATGTCAAGCTTTAGGAAACCCTTTGGCTTATCATCTCCTTTACATGCGGTTATCTTCGTCTCCCTTGCCCTCGTCGCTCGCGGGAGGCTCGCCTCCTCGGTGCGGCACAAGCCCCGGCCCCGCATGCCGGCGTTCATCGTGTTCGGCGACTCCATCATCGACCCCGGGAACAACAACAACATACAGACGATAGTCAAGTGCAACTTCCCGCCGTACGGGCGGGATTTCATGGGGGGGAAACCGTCCGGGAGGTTCTCCAACGGGAAGATCCCGCCGGACCTGTTCGGTAATGTGCATAAAAATCCATCTGCTTTGAACTAGTTTCAAAAGCGGGAAAATCGATCACTTGAGTTCATTTTATTTTATTGTCATCTTGAGGTGACGAGTGTGTTTTCGCCTGTAGTAATAGATGCATGACTTGTGCCTTTTCCCCCACCTTTGAACTCTTTTGCGTTGATCTTTCAAGCGTAATCATAGATTAATCAGGGCGAGGTAAGCTTGAGCCTCCAACATGCGCGTAATCCTATGAGTGAACCTAATAACTTTTTTAAGAGTAAGTTTGTTTCATGAAAACCTCCATGATTAAAAAAATGTACCTTTTAGTTTTCCTTTATTTGGTAATATATGATTATGAACATTCCGACACTTTCTTTACCAAAAAAAAAAAAAAAAACATTCCGACACTTTTCGAGAATATGATTAATTTTTTTTTTTTTATTTGGTAATATATGATTGAAAATATTTTATGATGTTTGGATCTCATTGGATAAAGATTTTGATCTCATGACTTTATTTTAGGCCAAAAAATCGAAATTTTTTATTAATTTTTTTATTTTTATATAAAAATCGAATTTTTAATTACGTTTACTTTCTTTTCTTTGAAAGTTTGAATTTTTAATTTCTTTTCTTTTCTCTTTACTTTTTTTTTTCTTTTTCTTTTTCTTTTTTCTTTTTCTTTTTCTGACTTTCTCCGCTACAACCAAGCTTTAAGCTTACTTGGATTTGGCGAGCCTTAACTTGTCGACTCGACCGGCTCGAGCTCACCTAGATCGACTTGACCAACTCGAGCTCACCTAGATCAGCCAAGCCTTGAGCTTGCCAAATCGCGTCAAGAAGGAAAAAAATAATAATAATAATAATTTTAAAATATTCAAAAAATTTTATAAAATAAAAATAATTCAAAATCAAAATTTATTTTAAAAGAATAATTTTTATAATTAAATTTTCATAAACCAAGGATCCTAAAACTAGGAAAATATTTAGGAAAACATTTTTTTGGTTCTTTTAGAGGGGAAACCATTTTCTTTAATTTAAGTTTTGATAGGAAAATATTTTTCATTGATTAAAAAATTATTTTTCGTTAACTCATTTTCCTAACAAACCAAACACTGAAAATTGAGGAAAATGTTTTCCATGAATTGCCTTCGCAAAACAGACAGACCCTAGTGAAAAACAGTGCGTTATAATAGACATCAAGTCCTAAACTTATTGCATTTGTGCCAATTCAACATAAAATTTTCAATTAGATCAATTTAGACCTAAATCTTTTCCATTTGTGCCAATTAAGTCTATTCAGTCAATTTCGACTGGAAATATCAGACATAGATGCTAGTCATCCCATATAACATGGCCAATATAGACATGGATAAAAAAAAATTATTTTTTAGAGTTTTTTATTACTTTTCTTTTTCTTTTTTTTTCTTTTTTTATTTATTTTCTTCTTTTCTTTCCTTCTTTATTTTTCCCAACTATGGGCTGGCAAGTTTGCCGACCGACCCGATCACATAAGAGAACCGGTGACCCTCACCTGGTCTAGGCGAGGCAAGGTTCGCGATGCCTTCTCTTGGTTTGAGATTTCTCTAAGGTTAACAAAAAATGAAAAGAAGAAAAAGGAGGAAAAAAAAGAAGAAGAAAAGAAAAGAAGATGTCTTTTTCTTTTAGCGGTACTTGTCCCTCTCCTTTCCCATCAAGATGATGTTTCTAATTTGTGCAAGTTGCCGGTCTCTTTGGAGGATTGTCTACGGTACAAGTACGATATCAATGCAAGTTTACGAGGTTTTGTCGTGTGATTAAAATACAAAACACCGCACAATAATGTAATTTTTCTTTGTTAATTTATCCAAATTCAAAAGAACGCCTTGCAAAAGAAATTGCGAGGTACAAACACTTTTTTGACCTTTTACCATAGCAAACGTTATTAACCCGATTTTACGAATCTTGGAACAAAATTTTCTCCAGTCGAAGCATTTGGACTTAAACAGTACTTGCCTGCTTATTTGGACCCGAGTCTCAAATTAGAAGACCTCCTCACCGGCGTCAGCTTTGCTTCCGGCGCCACCGGTTACGATCCTCTCACTCCACAAATCGCCGTAAGCTCTCGCTCCTCCCGATCTGCTCTTAGAATTCGACCCTCCTTTCTTTGTTTTCTTGGTAATTAGGAATTTAGGGATTGTCTTAGGCTTGTGCGTCGGTAGGTGTCAATACGTGTGAAAGAATAATCGTTATGACACCGAGGAGCGTCGGTGTGTGCTAGTGCGCATGCTGTATAAACACCGGGCCTCCTCACGAGTCGCTTGAGCTTTGTTTAGTCCAGCTTGATCTTTTTGCAATCAAATGGAATCACCTGAAATTTCTTCCATTATATGATTATTTCGGCAGTCGGCCTTGTCGCTATCGGATCAACTAAACTTGTTCAAGGAGTACGTGAACAAGATAAAATCAGGTGCCGGAGAAGAGAAGGCGTCGTACATCGTCAAGAATAGCCTCTACATGGTGGTGTGCGGGAGCGACGACATTGCAAACACTTACTACTCGACTCCATTCAGGCGAGGGGAATACGACATACCGGCCTACACCGATCTCATGCTCAACTCGGCTTCAAGTTTCATTCAGGTAAAGTCTTGAAAGAGAAACATTCTTTACGAACAATGACGACGACGATGACGAAGAAAGACCAAAAGACATGATAACATAGGGATTAAATTGCAAGACAGAACTGATTCTGAAGTACTGGTGTACGATTTAGCAGGAGCTCTATGGATTAGGAGCAAGAAAGATTAGCATCCTGAGCATACCACCGATCGGATGTGTGCCTGCACAGAGAACGCTTGATGGAGGATTAGAAAGAGCCTGTAATGCGCCTGCCAATCAAGCAGCAACCCTCTTCAACTCCAAGCTCATCTCAGAAATCGAATCCCTCAAACAGAAGCTCCCTGGCTCTAAACTAGTCTATCTGGACATCTACCATAAATTGCTTTCCGTCATCCAAAACCCTTCGCACTACGGTAACTCGCTGCGTTATACTCTCTCTCTACACAAGATTTTGGCTTTGCATTCGAATCTCTATCGTCATGCCGTCGGTCAGCCTCATGTTTGGGTCATGTCGATGCATGTGTGCAGGATTTGAAGTGGCGAATCGAGGGTGCTGCGGCACAGGGAACATAGAAGTGAGCATACTGTGCAACCGTCTGGACGATCTCGAGACATGCCAAGATGACTCGAAGTACGTCTTCTGGGACAGTTACCATCCGACGGAAAATACCTATAAGATCCTAACGGATCACGTGATCGACAATTATGCCGACCAGCTTTTATGAGACCGCTCGGATTTATTAGTTGTTTACGGGTGAATTGTAAGGCCCCCCTGCTTCTTGTTGCAGATTGAAGTTTCCATAAGGTCCCCGGCCTCTTGTTATGGATTGTAACAGAGGCAGTAGAATATCGCACCTGTCTTCTAGCCATCTTATTTATTTTGTTCGGCTCAACAAAAGTGTGAAACATTGAACTCTTCATTCAAAGTACTTTCATTATCGGAAATATGATGGTACTTAAGCGAATGTCTCCTTACCTTCATGCTGCGGGTAAGTTGGGTACCTTGAAACTTTAGAGAATGTCTGAGATACTATCTTAAGGTATTTCATCAATTACTCCTCACATGGTGGTCCTGCAGCTAAAATAACAATAATTCATTGTCCAGCGTTGAGTGGTCACTGACTCATTGTTACAATTCATTTTTCGCATTAATTGTTCGAGCAGAGGGAAAATGATGTGATCAAGAATCAGATCAGAATCCCGGTACCCCCTTTAAAAGAAAACAAGACTTCTTTCTCAAGCCAATTCAAACGTTGCACCCGCAGAATAAGCAGTAAATGAGCCAAAATAATCTAATGTTCGAGATGACAGAGACAGAGTCCACCTGTTTAAGACAGGAAGGATTGATTGCCACTTTACATACCTCAATAATTTATCTGATCAAATTCATTACATGAGACACATCGACAATTTAATTATTATAGCAACCATATAAATGGTGACAACGTGAGATTTCTTATTAAAAAGTTCTGAGACTAATAGAGACAAAATACTCTAAAGTTCGAGATGACAGACAGAGTCCATCTGTTTAAGACAGGAAGGATTGATTGCCAGTGACCACTTCTGTACGTGCCTCAATAATTTATCTGGTCAAATTCATAACGAGAGACACATCGACAGTTTAACTATTGTAGCAACCACATAAATGGTAACATTGCAAGATTTCTTATTAAAAAGTTCTGAGGAGATTAATAGAGACAGGTTAGTCATTATAGAGCTTTCTAACCACAGCAAATTGAAGACATTATTGGATAAGTTCAGGAAATTCTAGACAGGAAGAAAAAAAAATTATACACAAACAAACACACATACATACATACATACATATATAATTTTATATACAATTAGTGACAAGAATATCCATCCCGGCACATCAAATAATTGGATACTATTTCTTAAAGGTAACACAATCCATTACAGGGAACAGAACCTGAAAAGTCATGCGTACATATGTATAGTGCAAGTAAATGCAAATCCAACTTCAACATATACTGCTAAAAGAAAAACCTAATCCCCGCAGCCTGTGTAAGTATATACTTCAAGAGCTCGCCATTCTTTTCAACCACACAAGAAATATACAATATCTATTTCAAACCACCACATCCAGACAATTGTCAGCTTAATATCAATTACCGGTGGAGTACACATCGCCATAACACCTAATGCATCCAACAAAACTACAAAATTGCATCCAGCATCCTATCTAAGAACACCTAGAGGGGGCAAAGCAAACTATATACATATGATAACACCAAGTGACCCAAAGCCACGGGAAAGAATCAACGAAGTTTATTTTGAGCGACAGCCTGACATAATTCCTCCTCATAGAATAAAGCCCGATTTGATGCCAAGGACTTGCATAGAGGCTTTGTTAAAACTGATGGTACCATACATCTGGAAGGGAACGTTGATTCCTGGAAAAGAACAGCTGCGATCTGCCGCATCTCAGCTAACTTAATACGAGAAGGTGGCCGTGGACCATGCCTTGGTGCTTTTGGAGTATGAGGACTCGGCATGAAAACTCCCTTTCCATCACCCCTGGTCGGAGCAATCATATTGAGTATGCATAAATGATGTTTATGGCTTAACCAAGACAAAAATTAGGCATAACAGGATAAAAACCATCAGTTATACCTCTTAAATGGCCAGTGTTCTGTTGGGCGAGGAGTCATGGTTCTTAACATTTCTTGTCGTGAGCGATCTGGCGTAGTGTAGTTGAAGTGAAACTGCCTTGCAATCAAGACCTATAGCAACGATCAAAATGGGACCATCATGTTGAGCTATAGTTTCAATTTAATCCACGTAGACGGTAAGAAGAAGACACAAAAACATAAAGGGAGAGATTGACAGAGTCCAAGACACTTACCGCCTTCCTAACCCTTTGCGAGACATGGAAAACTGCCCTTAGCTGGTCATGATGTAAGTGACACATTATTTTGACCTTAAAATTGGAAGAAAAAGAATTAGATTCTTAAGAGAATAAGATTAGATTCTTAAGAGAATAAGCATTTAGCTTAGGGAAACAAAAGAGAATCATCCAATCAATAATAAGAGGGCAAAGCAAAACTGTACTTTATCCCAAAATAAACAGAAGAGACAAAAATATGAACTTCCAGCCGGAACTCTTATTGCCTTCACTTCTTCCGAAGTTAGTACTCACAAAACAACCAAAACCATGTTGATATAGTAAAAGTATCGTGTCTAATGTCCACACCTAATTACAGGAGCTTTTTACAGTTGAAGCTAGGTATATGACTTACTGGAGGCTCATTTGCAAACTTTAACTAACAAGGGACGAAGGTTTTCGAAAATGCCCCAGAATGCAATACAAACCCCCCAGCCCCAAGCAAACCCACAAAAGAAAAATGGAAAAAGAAACCATCCATGCACTTTACGTCCTTCTCTACGAAGATTCTTACATGTCCCCGACCTGAGAATGCGAATTAAAATCTTTCACCATCTTCAAAACTACACAATGCCAGACCCATAAAAACAGGCAACGCGAGCAAAGAAAGTTTTTCTTAAGCCCAAAAACTAACACCACAGCTCAATCAGACTAGGGAATATGCTGAAAATGCAGACATAACAACAAATAAAGAGAGTGAATCTCGGCCAGATGCGAAGAAGATGGCAAACAGTACCAGTAAATCGATGGGGAGAGCCTCGAGCCTGGATTCAGTTTTACAATCATTGTCTCGAGGTGTATTGGGTGTCCACAGTAAGTTATTTTGTTTAACCAAATTTACAGGGGACAGCAGAAGGGGGCTTTTTTCAACCACTTCATCTTTGAGGATTAAGTCATCCTCAGCCTTCTTAGCATCCACAACCGCAACCCTCTTCTTCCCGATATCAGTACAGGACTTGGCTCCTGAGCCTCTGCTGTATCGGAGCTGAGCTAGAGCCCCGGGTTTAAGATACTTCTTGCTCGAGCTCCGCGATCTCCTCTTTTGCCTCGCACCCTTTGTCTCCCTCTCTTTCGGCGACACTTTCCCCATTTCTACCGCCCGGTCTTATTTCCTCGCTTCAGTTCTTCTGCTTCTCCCCTCGAGAAAAATCCAATACCCGCTTCAATTCAGCATTTTTCACCATTCTCTGAAGCAAAAGGCAAAACTTTTAAATTCCCCTTACACATCAGAACTTCACATCTGCCGCGACAATAAGTTCAAGCGACCAAATCACCGCAAAAGGCACGACAATAACACAAGCTATCCCCAAAGCTACCCGCGAATCGGGAACTAGCTATCCCCAATCCGCATTCCTCGATATTTCCGAAACTACGGCAAATCGCGAGTTCCGCGAAATCGCCAAAAATCGACACGATTGCTGAGTTTTGCGAGACAAATGAAGTCATCTATCGTGGGAACCGACGGCAGCCGTATCTCATCGGAAACCGCGATTAAGCTATCCGAAAGCCGCACATACATTCAGTCCGCCGATCGCATGAGAAAAGGCTTACCTCATCCCGGAGAGCTCCGCGACACGGAACCCTAGAAACCGACGCTGGAAGAGCTCGATCAAGACGAAATCTGCACGGAGCAAGCCTGGAGGAGTTCGATCGAGAGAAAGAATCTGCAGAGAGAGAGGAGAGAGAAAGAGAGAGAGAGAGAGAGGGAAGATGGGAAGCAAAACTAGGGTTTGGCCTGTATTTGAATTGGGCGAATTTGCCCGCCAAATTTTTACGAGCAACAGTTGCTGCGATTTTTTTTTTTTTAAAAGAGGGGAGGAAAAAAAAAACTCTCTCCCAATAAATTGACGTGTTTTTCGGGGGAAAATAAAGCTGGGCGGACACGTGGGGCGGTCCCGTTGGTCGAAGGTTCGCCGCGGTGGGCCCGAGCAGGTGCTTCGAAACCGATGGTGGGGACGGGGGCCACATCAGACGGCGGCGATTGCGTGATTTAGATTATGAGCTGGATCTTCTTATATATATATTCATTTAATATCCGGTCGTCGCTCTTGATTTGAATTTTTTTATTTGATACGAAGCATCCCGGAGCTTTTGGGGAAAAATATAATTACCAAATTATACATTTAATTAGAGATGATGGAAATTTAATTTATATATACTCTCTCTCTCTCTCTTTTTGCGTTTTTTAAAGTGAACGGTTGGAGAAAGTTTACATTTTTGAATTAATTTGAAAATGGAAAATGACATTGTAGTGGGGGCCCGAAAATCAAAATAAGCCGAGGCGGGAAAAGATGAAAAATAATCAGGGAATTCTCGTGCGGGGCGGGGGGGGTGGGGGGGGCGTTAAAATGACGGATTCGGCCTCGTCGCGAGCTATTAATAACGCCGGCGGAACGCGCGCGTAGAGCTCCACGTCGACCGGAACGAGGGTAAACTGGGGAGAAAATCCTCGGGGGCAGTTTCGGCAATTCGGAGCGCGGGTCGAGCGGGGGGAGATGGACATCGGGAACTTCACGTGATGATGGTTACCCGCGTGAAAGGACGGATTAGACCCTCCTTAAATTGGCCAAAAGTTAATGAGCGTGAATGGCGCGGTGTTTTCACGTGAGAATAGTTGGGTGCAATGGAGAGAGCATCCGATGTATTTTAGTTTTTTGACCATCTAAGTAAGTATATATATATATATATATATATATATATTTTATATTATACATATTATTTTATTTTATTTTATTTTTTGCTAATCATATAAATGGAACGAGAATATGTCGGGATTAATGGGCATGAGGACCTCAGGTCAAATATGAAGGGATTAATGGAACATACTTTTTTGCACACTAGTATTTGTTAATTAATGGCCAATAAAAAGCCTAAAGTCGGGTCAAATTATTGCGTTCGATCTCTTTGGCAGGAAGCTCGGCTCATGCCTTGTTCTTTCGTGGTTGAACATGGAATTTCATTTTGCCTCATGTTTGAACATTGAATTTCAATTCGGTTTGAATGTGATTTCTTTCGATCGACATCTGAACAAGCATAAAAAATAATTTGACAAGGCTTTTTAAGTAACAATAAGTATCACACCCGTTCTCTATTGTTTGGAGTTGGGTTGAAAATGGTAATAGGTCTATGAAATATATATGGAGAATACATGAATACTCTTTTTTTGCTAATTACCAAAAAAAAAAAACTAGGCTATTCCTTATCCTAAAGTAGATCATCCCTAACTAGGGATTAGCAAGTCATTGCTCCTCCGTCGAGTATAACAACTTGATTTGAAGAATTAATTAGCCTATAATATAAGAACACTTCAAATATAATTTAACTTGAATCGATTCACATTTCTAATACTTTAACAATTCAAATAGAAATATACATTGTCCTCTAGGATAGTTGCCAGCTTTCCCCGATCTTTGTAGGGCACCTATTTATAAATCATTATTATACTGCGTTCATGCATAAAATGCTTTGATACTTTGATCAAACCCTTAAATATTAAGAATCAATAGTAGAAGTGATCCCGAAATGTACTGTTTCTTGTTTGACCAACTAACCAATAATTACAGATGTTGCTCTTTAGTGGTACTTATTTGGTAGTTATATGCCTTTAATCATGTGAAAAGCATAAAGCTTTACCCAACAAATCTATTGTTCCACGTTTCTTTGACCTCTCCTTTTTTGCAAATTCTTTTAATAATTTCCATCGATGGTCGGTCAAAAGTGCCACTAAGAAACAAAGTGAAGCTGAAGCCATTATGAGTCAAGCATAGGGAAGATTGGACCCTCCCCTAGAGAGACCCACTTGCACCTTTTACTCGCTGGTGGGTAGAAAAAAAAGAAGGTAATTTTATGCAATGAATATACCCATCATGGAACTCGATCTCTTATATCATCTCATCACTATTAGCTATGTAGCACCGACACGAACACACGACACGTCATTTATTAAAAATAGAAAATTTCGACACGTTCCAACACATTATATATTATATATCTTTTTATATATAAATACATAAATAAATAATAATAATAAAAATAGCCTAAAATTAATTTACACAAAAAAATATTAAATAATATCATTCATTATTTTAATTTGTTACAATAATACACAAAACTTAGAGGAAAAAAACATTGTTTAAAGAAAAATGCTGAAATGATATTTTAAAATTTATTTATTTATCATACATAGCATTTTTTATTATTTCTTTCAGAGTAAAAGACTTTTTTAAAAAATAAAACAATTCTAAAAAAATAAAACTGAAAAAAAAAATTTGACCCCGTGTGTGTATATTTTATAACAATTTTATTATTTCTTTTGTGTATATTTATATTTTGACCTCTCGAGTATTATAAATTTTTAAAATTGACCCCGTGCATGTCGGAGCGTGTCGGAAAAGAGTTGACCACGTGTCAGATTTTTTGACACTTGTTGACTGCGTGTCGGACACGTGTCGGAGTGTCGGACACGACATGAAGGTTTCCGGAGAGTGTCTGTGCTACATAGACTATTAGAGGTGTGCAAAAGAATTTGGAACCACTCGAACCATTTAGAATCGGATTGAAACCAACGGTTCCTATAGGGATAAGTCTAGTTCCCAGTTTAAATTTGCTAAAATTGGCAAGTATTGATTCGGTTCCTAGTTCCGAGCATGGAACGGCCCACCCAAATCAATATATATATTTAAAAAATGAAATTTCAAATTAATTACTTAATTATTTTATAGTTTTTTTATCAATATATATGTACATATATATTTGTAGTATTTGATATTATTAACTCATCTTGTTTTTTAGGTGTGTAGTAGGATTGAGTCCCTTACTTTTTGTTCATTCTAATAATACATCTACTTCTTTCTTAGTCAAAACAAAATAAACAACCGAAAATGATGGAGGAGATTGATTGGAGATGCTCAACCCAAATTTAAGGCTGACAAGCTTTAATGTTCTACATAGAAACTAGGTTCACCATGCTATTAATTGATAGATGTGATTTTGGAGGGATTGGAGATTGGTCTCATAGACTCACCCAGGAACTAGATTGGACTGGCAGTTTGGTCCCAAATGGATTTATGAAACCAATGGGCAATTCTCAATTATAATTTTTCAAAATCAGTCTCTAGTGGGTAGTTCCTCGTTCTAAGGCAAATATCATATGCTTGGATCATGTACACTCCTAATTACTGTCATGCAACATATAAAAGAACAAGAGAGACCGAGTGCTAGAGCGTAGACTCTATAGTTTCGACGTCTACAATATAGGGTATTTTGGGTAATACTTAAAAACTAATCTACGAGGCGGCTCGTGTTAAATCATTTTTAACGCCAAAGCGTGATTTTCTTTTTTTCCTTTTTTTTTTATATGAAAAACATATAGCAATTCCAATAATTTCACGAGTATCGCCTGTACCAAATAATCGGGGCCACGACATTTTATTTGTCCTTTAACCCCCATGCCATCGAATCGTCCTAATTTTGTATTTACATGATCGATATCTACATCTAATTTCCGACTTTCCTAAGTATGGGAAAGATTATGTTCCTGATAAATAAAAGATGAAGTGCACCTCGCAGCAACTAGCAAGCCACATCCGAAGGCCGACAAAAAGGCCCGCGGGCGGTAACACACTCCTTGGGCCTATGAGCTTGGCTACCTATGGTGGGCTTCGTGGCCCATGGGTCCAAAAAAAATTCAGCATTTGAGCTACCCTCGATTGAAAATGTCACCGTACAAATTTGTTGGTCGAAACTTATGGACCCCGTGGGGGCCCGACTGTGAAGCATGGTATAGATCCCTGACTTTGTCAAAGGTTACTATAGAATATTCAAACCTGCCTTTGATTGCCCGGATATAAAACAAGATAAAATGAAATTGTACGAAATCACCAGGCTTGTTAATCCCACTTTATTTTCCAAGTAGAAGTACGAGAAATGAGGGACGAGAGAAAAGAGAGATTTTTAGCAACTTACATGATAGGGATTTGCTCGACAACAATGACCATTGTTACCATACATCGTTGTTAATTACTCTCTCTCTCTTAGGCTTCATCTCTTTTTTCCTAAAAAGAAAATCGAACATTTATTTTCATATCGGTTTAGAGAAGATTTAAGCGATTCGTTGAATACCGATGTACCGATAATAATAAGAAAAATTACATAGCCAAATAATTATCAATTTCATGACAATATTCAAATAATAATCCATTGAGTTAGAATCTAGTGAAATCAAATGTTGTAGCCCATACAAATAGGCCGAATATGACTGGTTCTTGGCGCTCCATGGCTTAGCAAGGATAGTCCATGGTCGGCGTTAGGGATAATTTCCAAGTTCACTCGGAGTAAACAAAAAAACATAAAAATCTAGAAATATAATTTTTTTTTGAAACATCCAATTTATACTTATAAAAAGCTCTTGAAAATGATATAACTTTAATTAGACGCATTTGACGCTCGTTTTAGTGTCAAAAATTTTAATATTATCACTTCAGTGTCACTTGTGTTTAAAAAATGTTTGCCCTAATTTGACCACCATTCTGATTCGAACGGCGGGGTTGGACTTTGGGATTTAGGCTGTGGTTAGAGGAGTAGCGATTGTTTCTTTTCACTCTCCTTGTATTTGATTAAGAGGGGTTCTTATGCTCCGTTTGGGAACAGCTTTCCCAAGGGCCTTTAAGGGGCTAAAGGCCTTTGGGCCAAATATTGAGTGTTTGGGAACTTTTTTTCACTTGCCTTTGCAAAATGCAAAGCCTTCCCAAGGCTGAATGCCCAAGGCAGGTTGGGGGCTGCCTTGGGCATTTTCGAAATCTTTGGCCTTGAAGATAATGAATATTTTTTTTTTCCGAAATTGTCCTTGTTAATTTTTTGTTTTTCCGGCTTTACCCCGACTACTGTTCATCGTCTTCATCCTTCCCTTCTCTCTACTGAGAATACGGCCAGCATCTATGCGCAGTCACCGGTGAAGGGCAGGTGGTTCAGCGAAGGGCAGGTGGTTCGGCTAGGGTCCTACGACTCTCCAACGAGGGTCGCTGTGCGGAGGACGCCGGCAACTCAAATCGTGCACAGATCTGGGTCGCGCCAACCAAATCGTGAGCGCCGGCAACCTCTGCGGTGTGGTGGGTTGGCCGCGACCCAAATTGCAAGATCCTGGTCGCCGCGACCCTCGCCGAGCCGTGTCCTCCGCACAGGAACCCTAGCCGGACGCTGCCCTTCGCCGGACAGCCTAACCTTCACCGCGCCGCCTCCCCCTCATTGGACCGCCTACCCTTCGCCAGCGGTAACTGGCGAAGCCTTGGCCGGCCAACTCTCCTTTTTTCCCTTTTTTTTTAATAACAAAAGCATTTTGCAAATTTAATTTATTCAAACACTATTTTACTCAAAGATACTTTACAATAGACTTTCACAAGTACCATTTACCAAACATAATTTGCATTTTGAAAAACTCTTTTGACTCAAGTATCTTTACATTTTCTCAAAGACTTTCCCCAAAAGTCTTCCCAAACGCACTCTTATTTTCCCTTGAATTTCTTGGGCTCTTGGGAGGATTTCTTTCAGTGAATCGATCTTGATCCCTATTCCGAATCTTACCCTTGCAACAAAGTAAAAAGGACGAAAAAAGAAAGCAAGAAATTTCAGCTCAGTGACTGAAAAGCAAGAAAGGATAGAGAAGTGTCGAGTGCACTTTCCATTTTGCAAGCTCCTTCATCCTCACATCTAGTCATGTAATATGTTTTGTCAAATTTTATTAAAAGAGGCACTTAAATAATCACGTTTTCTCTAAAAATGACTTGAAGTGATTTAATGAAAAGTTATGATATTAAGGCAAACATATATGAAAGTTACAACATTTCTAATGTCATTTAAAAAAAAAAACTCACATCCTATCAAATCTTAGTATTATTAAAGTTCCAATGTTAAGATATATCAACAGAGAGCAGAGGATGTTGCTAAGGCTGCTGAAGTTGGCAAAAGAGAAAAGCAAGTGAAGTTGATACAAGCAAGAAGAGAATAAGTGACTGTGACTGATACCAGTAGAAATGAACGACTGAGATGAAGAATAATGAAGATCGCGATTGTTGGAGAAATCCTCTTGAAGTGTTTTGAAGTTGACAAAACGTTTCCATCAGTCTAGTCTGAAGGCTTGCAGACTCTGCTATTTAAAGTCGAAGACTTAGGACAGTCGAGACTCAAGACTCAAAGTCTATCCTCATTGATAGTTTCTAATCCATTGAAGAAAGGCTATCCGAACCTGGATGTTTCATTAAGGATGTGACATTATCGGCGGAGAAGATCTCTTGGCTGGATATGACATGATGGAATCCTTTATTTGATCATAATTGATTCGAAGATTAAGGATCCGATGATTGGCAAAGTATACTTGGAAGGTTCTACTTATGGAAACCGAGATCCTGATTGTATGGGCGAACATGATTGATGGGCTATCGACATGTTCCTTCAATAGCTCGAATGATCTTCATAATTGATTCCGTCCAACGGGTAGATTGGAGGAATTCCTTTGGTAAGTGCCAACGGGTATGATGGCATGAAGGAGTATATAAGGAAGACGTTCCAGTTGTTTGAGAGTGTGCACGATAGAAGAATTCCAAAGTCTGAAGCTCTTTATTCTTAGTCAATTCATTTGTTGAGCGAAATCTTGTAAACAAAAGAGAGTCTATATTTGTGAGAAACCTTGAGGAAGTGTGGTAGAACATCTACACTTTGTGGAATCAAGGAAAAGCTGTGCTGTAACTTCTCTTTTGTTCATAGTGAAATCCAGCCGGTGGGTTGTTAATGCGAAAGAGTGGACGTAGGCTTGGAATAAGCCGAACCACTATAAACCTTGTGTTAAATTTTCTCTTCCCTACTCTTTACTTTACTTTGATCGTATTAAGAGAGAACTTCATTTCTATCGTTTGCCTAGAATCGCTTCCGTATCTCGTGAAATTATTTGTGCACCTATTCAACCCCCCTTTTAGGTGCTTATACTAGCTATCTCAGCGATCAACGATGGAAAATTTGTCAAAGAAGATAAACACGGATTGCGGATTGTGGATTGCCTCTATGAAGACATGTAAAGTCGTTAGTCAGTTAGAAAGTCAAAACAGAAGTTAGTTTTTCAGTTAGTCTTCATCTTCTTAAATAGGAAATGTATATAGTTTTGCAAGTGGTTGTCTTTTGCTTCTTCTGAAAAATGCTCGTAATATTCTCTAAAAATGTGCTCGGAATATACGAGATGAGATAGATGAGAGTATGGAGTCGATATAGAGATTTTCTTTTGATTGATGTACAAATCGTGAAGTACATTGTGATCAAGAGAAGAGAAGAATACAGAGTTTTTCATTGATCAATCTTGAACTTTACAAATATATCTTCATACTTCTATATCTTCGATTCCTCTGTACAAGAGTTTATGAATTGCTAATTCTTCAGTATGAATTCATCACCTTCACATGGTATCAGAGCAGGGCGATCATTACAGCTAGAAGGATTCATTCAGTAGCTACTTGTTTGATCGAGAAAGAAGGAGCTGAAGCTATACAGATTGCTGTATCACGGTAACTGTGTTAGTTTTTTCATAAACACCATTGCTATCCTGTTTTCTCCATAGTTGAAAGAATACAACAATGGCAGCAAGAGCATCGAAGTATCCCTTCCCTATACATGTGAATATTTCTAACTTTGTCACAATCAAACTTGCCGAGGACAATTTCCTTTTGTGGCAAACTCAGATCCATAGGTTTCTAAAAAGTCAAGAACTCTTTGGCTTCGTTAATGGTGATATTACACCACCTCCTCGAATGCTGTAGAATATAGTTGAAAGAGGTGAAGCTGAGGTTGTAAATCTAGACTATATTGACTGAACAAAAACATATCAGCTAGTATCCTCATGGATAAGTGGAGCGGTCTCTGAGAATATACTAAGCTTAATAATCGGCTTAGAAACATCTTATGAAGTGTGGTAGACACTCTTGAATCGATTCACACAAAAGTCAGCAGCGAGAGAGTTTGAATTGAGGGGGAAACTTCAAGCCTGTCAAAAGCATGATTGAGCTCTTTCAGTCTATCTTAGGGAATACAAGTCAATATGTGATCAGTTAAATGCTATCGGGAAACCAGTGGATGACATAACCAAGCTATTTGGTGTATTGGAAGGGTTAGGAGCTAAGTATGAAAGTTTTCGAACAACAATATACTGTCTAAAACCTCAACCTGAGTATGATGAGGTAATTGCACAATTAGAAAGGTTCGAGTCAAGAATGCATAATTATTCTAGGACTTAATTTAACCCCAATATGGCTTACTTTGGACAAAGATACTCTCAAGCACAGTTTAAAGAAACTACTGATGGAGGGTATGTTTCTCAAAATTTAAGCTTTGCAGCTCAAAGAGGTAATTACAGAGGAGGCCGTAGCTATGGAAGAGGACGTTCTCTTAATAACAGAGGCCATGTATTTAGATACCCTAGAGACAATTCAGGTTACAGGTCCAGCAATATCAGTTATATGCAAGAAAATCAGAGAATCAAACCTTATTACAATTCCTCTGACTCTGTTTTTACCTCTGGATTCCGTCCCTATGCTGGTCCATCACAGAGATATCAAGAAGTGAAATCTTATCCTTCTAATCTAACCCTTCATAAGAATGTGTAGGATGAGAAGCCAATTAACAACATAAAATTAGAGTGTCAAATCTGCAAGAAACCAGGCCATGATGCTTTGCACTGCTAGTATAGATTTGATAACTCGTATTAAGTTGAGGAAAAACCAACAGCTTTAGCAGCTATACATCTCGAGGATGCCAAAGGTAGCGAGTGGTATCCAGATACTAGTACAACCGCACACATTACAGCTAATCCTGGTATACTTCAAAACTCTTCTGAATATACTCGATATGACACTGTCATGATTGGTGATGGATCACACTTGTCGATTACACGTACTGGTAACACATTGTTACATACTGAAGAAAGTTTATTGCCTCTGAATGATGTTCTAACCATCCCTGATATAAAGAAAAATCTGTTGTCAGTATCCAAATTAACAGATGATTATCCATGCTCATTTGTCTTTGACAAATTTGGTGTATATATAAATGACAATTGGACCAACACAACCTTGCTGCTCGGAAGGAAAACTAAAGGCACATATCAAGTGAATTCACAAACAACACAAGCCTTTCTAGCTCAGAGACACAGAGCAGTAGAAGATGACACATGGCATCAAAGATTAGCACACACTAATCCAAATATCTTGAAGTATCTGCAGAATCAAAAACTTATTCAGTGTAGCAGTAGGATGCTAAGTGTATGTAGCAGCTATCAAACTGCTAAGAATGCAGCTTTACATTTTCCATCCTCTGAATCTGTAACAACTATGCCCTTATAGAAAATTCATTGTGATATATGGGGTCCATCACCTGTGACTTCATTTCAGAATTTCAAGTACTATGTTCTGTTTGTGGATAATTTCTCTCGATATAGTTGGATATATCCATTAAAGTTGAAGTCAGATTTTTATAAGATCTTTGTTATGTTTCAAAAGCAAGTAGAAAACCAATTTGAGTCAAAAATCAAGGTCTTTCAATGTGATGGAGGAGGAGAATTTCTTAGCCACAGATTTCAAGCTCATTTGCAAGACTGTGGTATAAAACAGAATCTCTCTTGTCCCTATACACCTGCACAGAATGGGATATCTTAGAGGAAGCATCGGCATATTGTTGAATTAGGTCTTGCTATGTTATATCATGGCAGAGTTCCACTGAAGTATTGGGTTGATACTTTCATTACAGCTAACTATGTCATCAACCTACTTCCAACACCAAGATTGTAAATGCAATCACCACATAGAAAGCTGTATCACTAAGAACCAACTTATGATCACCTTAGAGTATTTGGTTGTGCCTGTTATCCATGTTTACGACCCTATGCACAGCATAAGTTTGATCCAAGATCTCTCACCTGTGTGTTCATTGGCTATAGTGACCATCATAAAGGCTACAGATGCCTTGTGCCTTCAACAGGTCGAATATATGTCAGTAGACATGTGAAGTTTGATGAGAAGTCTTTCCCATTCACTAAGTTGTGCTTGACAAAGTATGCACCACTTACAACATTATATCAGATATGGGCAGAAGAAGTTCAGTTAACAGAGTCAGCAAACAAAGAAAGAGTCTTTACTATACCTTATACTGGTTCTCATACATGTGCAGCCCATCTGCAACTCGATAGAGACAATATTGTCATCAATTCTCAAGATTCACAACAAAATTCTATACCCTATACTGATCAATCGAGACATGTCATTTCTACAATGGTCACACATGATGCGGAAACTTCATCCGTACAAAATCTAGACATATCTGATGCTGATACAGCAATACCTAATAGTACAAGCATTGGATCTGACCAAACTATTTCTCATACATCACAAGGGATCCTTTCTAGTCACTCAATGCAGGAAACAACTTCCAGTCATCCAATGCAGACACGATCAAAGTCTGGAATTATCAAACCGAATCCCAGGTATGCATGTCTTGCTGTCTATGCGGTACCTTCTGAACCAAAGTCAATTAAATCTGCATTAGCACATGAAGGTTGGCATAAAGCAATGATAGAAGAAATGGATGCATTATATCAAAATGAAACCTGGGACTTAGTTCCTCAAACTGAACACATGAATGTAATTGGCTGCAAGTGGGTCTTTAAAACAAAACTTGCATCTGATGGTAGTCTTGATAGATTGAAAGCTCGTTTAGTTGCTAAAGGCTTCCATCAAGAAGAAGGCATTGACTTCACAGAGACTTTCAGTCCAGTAATCAAGCATGCCACAATCAGAATAGTTCTATCTATAGCAAAGATGAGACGGTGGCCTATTCATCAACTTGATGTTAAAAACGCAGTTTTACATGGCACACTTAATGAAATAGTCTACATGGAGTAGCCTCCTGGTTTTCAAGACCCACAGAGACCTTATCATGTGTGTCTACTCAGAAAATCACTCTATGGTCTTCGACAAGCTCCTCGAGCATGGTTTGATAAGTTCAGTGATTTTTTACTCGAATATGGATTCTTTTGCAGCTCTACAGATCCATCTTTATTCATATATCATCATAAACAGGATACCATTCCTCTACTATTGTATGTTGATGACATTGTCTTAACTGGGAGTTCCTTTCAATTACTCTCTGTTCTTATTCATTCTCTCAGTCTCAAATTTCACATGAAAGATCTTGGACCTCTGCATTATTTTCTTGGCATTGAAGTCAAACAAAATTTGGATCATTTGTTTCTGTGTCAGACCAAGTATGCTAGTGATCTTCTCACTCGTGCTCACATGTTTGAATGTAAACCAATTGCTACTCCTCTGTCCCTAAAACCAATTATCATGCAACAAGACTCTGTTCCTTTGTCCAACCCTACTGAGTATCGCAGCTTGGTAGGTGCTCTTCAATATCTCACTTTGACACGTCCTGACATAGCCTATGCTACCAATTTACTGTGTCAGAAATTACAGACACCAACTTTGGCAGATCTGTCTAGACTTAAAAGGGTGCTGCGATACATCAAAGGCACTATCAGTCTTGGTCTATTCATTCATTCTCAAAGCTCTTCACATCTGTATGGTTTTTCAGATGCGGATTGGGCAGGGTGTACAGATTCACGAAGATCAACTACAGGATTTTGTACTTATATTGGTTCCAATCTTATTTCTTGGGCAGCCAAGAAGCAAACCACAGTAAGTAGATTCTCTACAGAAGCTGAGTATCGTGCACTTGTTTCCACCTCTGCTGAACTCACATGGATCAGTTTTGTCTTGCGAGACATAGGATGTGCTCTCACCTATCCTACACATCTATTTTGTGATAATAAATCAGCCATTGCTCTCACTGCTAATCCTATATTACATGCTCAAACAAAACATATCGAAGTAGACTTCCACTTTGTTCGAGAAAAAGTCTCCTCAGGATCACTCAATGTTCAGTATGTCCCGAGCAATTCACAAATTGCTGATATTTTCACCAAATCTCTCTCACACTTTACACATTGTCAACTACGCACCAAATTGGGACTTGGTTCTCTACCTATTCCCAATTTGAGGGGGAATGTTAAGATATATCAACAGAGAGTAGAGGATGCTGCTAAGGCTGTTGAAGTTGGCAAAAGAGAAAAGCAAGTGAAGTTGATACAAGCAAGAAGAGAATAAGTGACTGTGATTGATACCGGTAGAAATGAACAACTGAGATGAAGAATAATGAAGATCGTGATCAACGATGGAAAATTTGTCAAAGAAGATAAACACGGATTGCGGATTGTGGACTGCCTCTATGAAGACATGTAAAGTCGTTAGTTAGTTAGAAAGTCAAAACAGAAGTTAGTTTTTCAGTTAGTCTTCATCTTCTTAAATAGGAAATGTATATAGTTTTGCAGGTGGTTGTCTTTTGCTTCTTCTGAAAAATGCTCGTAATATTCTCTGTAAAAATGTGCTCAGCAATATACAGATGAGATAGATGAGAGTATGGAGTCGATATAGAGATTTTCTTTCGATTGATGTACAAATCGTGAAGTACATCGTGATCAAGAGAAGAGAAGAATACAGAGTTTTTCATTGATCAATCTTGAACTTTACAAATATATCTTCATATTTCTGTATCTTCGATTCCTCTGTACAAGAGTTTATGAATTGCTAATTCTTCAATATGAATTCATCACCTTCACATCCAAGACGTTTTGAAAACTAGGCATCATTAAAACAAAAGATAAATGGTGTTATTTATGCGAATTTAAATGTCGATATTTGATTAATCGTGAAAATTTCAGTCAATTCTCGTTATAAAATTTAAAGTGAACAGATAGAGCGAAGGACATTCCGAAACCACGTGACCTAAGAAAAAAAGAGAGAAAAAGTCGTCCCCGCGGGGAAAAGGGAAAAAAGTAAAGAAACTCGACACGTGTCGACGCCTGGTTGCTGCACGGGTCCGTGTCTCTCGCTCGTACAAACGGTGGGGACCACCCTCGTGACCAGCGCCGAGACCGGACGTCTTGGGCCTCGGGACCCAGGAGTCCTCCCGAGCACCCTCCAGGACACGTGACTTCCTCCCGTTCGAAGCTGCAGGTGTATTGACGGTAATACCCCGCAAACTGGGGTGGATCGGTCCCGCCATCCTCTCCGTGCTCAGGTGCACGTTAATTCTGGCCCAAAGTACCATTCCCATTCTTCTAGGACTTGAAATTTAAGACGAAGTCAGCAATCAATTACATGAAACGAGTGAGTTTTCCAATTTTTGTCGCGTTTGACTTGACTTGTGTAATAGTTTTAAAAATTGATGTCCATTCAGTTTTAAAGTCCCATTTCTTTCGTGAAAAAATGAATGATTTGAAATTATTTTTTTTTTTTAAATAATTGAAAGACATTTAGGAGAGTATATAGGAAAATGACTACTTATTTCTAGCGATACAAATAGTTATACCTATGTAAATATTTTTTAAAAGCAACGGAACCTAAACATGCTTAAAAAACGTTTCATCAATTGCATTGGAAAGATATCCACACACCCCCTTAAAAGCACATCTCTCAATTGCACGATATGAGTCAAAGATCTACACTACAACTTCAAGTAGAGAGAGAAAAATATGTTTATATGCAAATAATTGACCTACTATCTTGTCACTCGATAAAAAAATTAAAAATATTGGAATTAACCGTCTTCTCCCTTAAAAGATAAACAATAATTTCACTTTTTTTTTAATATTGACAAATGATTGGTATCTAAGATAAACGGAGTCAAATTAAATTACCTCGAAGGGTAATTAGTTATTATTATTTCTCACATTATTCTTGCATATTTGCGGGCGTGGCCAACAAGGTAATTCAGCACAGAGCGGGGAGACCGGCGGTCGGTCGGTGCCTGCGTGGGGTCCGCCGTGTCGTGGCGAACTGCCCCGTGCGCACTGCGCAGGTCGAAGAAGACGACGAAGGAGACCGAAACGCAGAGACCGAACAGGACTCCACCGACGCAGTAGCGAGCCACCCAGAAATCGACATTCGTCCACCTCTCCCGCACTTCGCGAAGAGCAGCAGCCGAGGAAGAAGAAGAAGAAGAAGAAGAAGGAACGTCTGCCGGGCTCTGAAACCGATGCTTCTCCATCTCCTTCTTCTTCTTACTCCGCGTCGCTTCTGTACGGTCATTCCCGCCGCTGCGTAGCTACGCCTTCCTCGCGCGTTAATCCGCCGGAGCGGCCGAGATCTGGGGGGCCGTACCCCGTTGCGCCGAGCTTCTTCCACAGGAAGACAGCTCGGTTGCCGAGTCGCTGCGTCTCGCGAAGTGCCGTCGGATTTCTAGCCGACGAGCGCGAGCCGCGGCGAGGCACGGCGGCCGTGGAGATCAGTCCGCATTGGCGGCGGTTTCACCGGAGGAGGCGTGTTCTGTCTTCTTCTTTTTTCCTTTTGGGTAATTTTTCTTTTTTTTTTCGTTCGATATAATCGCCTACTACTGATGTCCGAGAGACAAGCTAATCGTCCGTCATTGCTTTATTTATTACCCTTTTCCCTTTGTCCGGTCAATGAGCTTGCTCCATGATCTTCCAAAGCTCCACAATCTCACTTCGCTTTCCCAACTGCTTTTCTTCTTTGGCAGTCGATTGGAACTTAACCCTCTGGAAAATTCCTTGCTCGCTATGGTGGGCTGGGAGTATCATGGGCAGCATTGCGGTCTTTGATAAGTTACGGCACTGGATTGTTGAAAGAATGTTCTGTGAATGCAGTATGACTTGTCGCCCGGTTACTAGTCTTTGACTGGAGGGGTAGATTGAGAGCTGGTATTGTACGCTGAGCTGCGTGCTTTTTCGAGGGGGCGAAGATGGTGTTGGCATGGGATCAGGCCGCTGGTATAGCCCAACTCACGGGACTCGACGCGACTCGATTGATTGGAATGATAGTGCAGGCGGCGAATAGGGCGCGGCTGCACAAGAGGAACTGTCGGCAGTTCGCTCAGCATTTGAAGCTGATCGGTAACTTGTTGCAGCAGCTGAAGATATCGGAGCTAAAGAAGTACCCCGAGACGAGGGAGCCTCTGGAGCTGCTCGAGGACTCTCTCAGAAGGGCCTACCTTCTGGTCAACAGCTGCCAGGAGCGGAGTTACTTCTATTTGTTGGCTATGGGGTGGAACATCGTTTATCACTTTAGGCGAGCCCAGAATGAGATTGATCAATACCTGAAAATCATCCCTCTCATCACCCTTGTCGACAATGCTAGAGTTCGGGTACGGATTTCTCTCACTTTGTGTGTCGGCTGTGCAGTGTAAATGCTATACATTTCACATTTCTCGACATCACATTGATATTGAACTTATCATTCAAAACTTGGTGGAAATACTGAGACCCTTTGATGAATATAAGCAGCACCAGCAACGAACTGTCTGATCTCCAATTTATAAAAATTTTATCAACTTGAAAAGTTGGTTGATTGCATATACGTGGTCCTAAATAAGTGTTCTAAGTTGAAAGAATAATATTTTCGCAACATGCAGGAGAGAATGGAAACTATTGAGAAGGATCAACATGAGTATTCTCTAGATGAAGATGACAGGAAGGTGCAGGATATAATCCTACAACGAGAACAGTCAAAGCATGATGCCATGCGGTTAAAAAAATCTCTTTCCTGTTCCTACCCCAATCTTGGATTTGGTGAGGCGCTGCGAAAGGAAAATGAGAAGCTTCAGCTGGAACTACACCGTTCTCAAGCTACTTTGGATATGAGCCAGTGCGAAGTGATTCAACATTTGATCGATGTCACGGAAACTGTTACAATGAATATGGCGTCAGAGAATGATTCCCCAAAAAAGGGATCCAAAGGGGTTATAAACAGTGCTTCAGACGCTAATAATGAAAAGAATCATCCTTCAGATGAAAGCCGTTCTAAGAAAAGTGATTGCTCTACACCTAAAAGGTAGTTTCTGCTCAAATTCAGCTGAAGTTAAAGAAATTTGTTAAATATGATTATGTTGCAAAAATATACTTCATATTATTGCTAGAGTTGATGAGGCCCCAGTTCAAATATAACAATTATTATTCTAGGCACAGCTTACTGTGAGTGAAACTAGCAGCAGAAAGTAGATTTATTCACAGAACAATGAAGGATCTTTCCTTGTCTTGTTTTTCAAACCATGTCAGCTTGGTTTTGGCTGATGATGTATATGCTCCAAGGATGAACACTTTTTACTCTTAGAACATCTATAAGATAGAGTAAACTAAATTAAATAAGGGGAAAGTATAGGATTATTTTTGTAATTTTGATTGTTCTAGAAAAGTCACATATTATTTCAGGTGGCTTTTGTTATTTTGATTTTTCCAAGGAAAAATCGCCGTGTGTTATACTTTGTGAGACTAAGACAGTGCTTTGATTGACTATAACTCATAAAAGTGGAGGATGCATAAGAACCGTAATGTGTATGTGTAGAAGTCACAGAAACTGCATGCTTCCCCCATCTCTTTCCCTGGAGGTAGATGCATCTGCAGATTATCTTTTTCAATCATGACATATGGTTAATGTGCTGTTTCTTTATATCAATTTTATTAGGATTCTCTGCCGAGCATCATCCATCCTTCGTAGTTTGGGCCATGCTCTAAAACCTGATTCCCTATTCTTCTGTACAGAAAAGTGCCCACTATCTTGTCAGGCCATGAAGCATTTTCAGTTAGAGGTTTGCATCAACATGAAGAATGGCATGCTGACTTGCTTGGCTGTTGTTCAGAACCACTTCTGTGTATGCTTTCTTATGAAACCCTTCTTTGGAGCTATAAGAAAAGAAAATGATGCATAGCAATTTTCAAGAAATGATTCAGTTGATCATGACATCTATCTGTACATTTTTGTTGGTGGATTAGTCACGTGATTTATCTCATGGAAGGCTATTACTCATGGTGTAGTCAGTCTCGCTGGTCCATTGCCATGAAGGGAAAAAAAATCCATATTTCTGTCTTGTTGCTGTTCCCTTTAATGTTAGTGCTCAATAGGGAGGAATAGTTGAAGTGTGATTCTCTAATAAATGGTGGTTATTGGGCATAAGATTCCTTTATGCACAAAAGTCAGACATGCCCCATTAAAAAGATGTTCCTTTGACAAATGAGTTTGATATGAGGAGATTTTTAGAGAGGACTGAGGAGATATTGTGCACAGTAGCATAAGATAAGTGGGAAGGCTATGAAGATGGCCCTAGGTAGATCTTTTAACTCTGAGATTGGAAAGGCTGAAAAGACAAGATTAAAGAGTGTAACATGTAAGGTGCAGCGAGTCTTTGTACTTTAGTCAGCTTGGCACTGACCAGAGCTTAAGATATTCGTTTAACTGCCACTAATGAGAGAATCAATAACCAATAGCTCTAGTAATTGTAGTTAGCATGATTCAAAATTTGGCTTGGTTGAGCAGCTTTATGTGCACACAAAATGTGTGAATTTGGTATGCTTGTTTCGTTATTGGTCATCACCAAGAATGTCTTTGTATGGACTGTTGCAAATCTGGCCTAAGGCATGAGCGGACGATGTTCCACTGCACAGTACAATGCATTGGTCTTATTGAACAAAGTTCTGTTATTCCAAGTGCAATTCTATTGATATAAATACAACTTCTAAGCTGCTCATTTGGTTTGCAGGTGTCAAAACACTCTTATTCCCTTGTGGCACATTTTCAAGGGTTGCTACTGTGGCATCTAACAGGCATATATGTAAGAAACTTCACCTTCTTTTTTCTGATCTTTTAATTTATTATTATGTACTAGCCAGTGGTTGCTTGGTTAATCCAGTGGTACTGACCTTTCAATGTTCTTGTCACTTAATTTCTTGCTGGAAATGTGATTGTGTCATCATTATGGGACAAATCTGCATTTGAATTTATGCCTTCTTATGATCTAAATTTCAACTTTTACTACTTGAATAAATGAGTGCTTTGTCTTCGGAAGTCTATCTCAGTTTGATGTTCTAAAATACTTACAAGAAATTTTCATTACATGGTCATCAGCCTCGGCAGAAGCATGTAATGAGTTGATGGCTTACTCATTGGTATTGTCATGCTGTTGCTATACTTGCTGTGTCAGGAGGCGGCTTCGCATGTTATTGAACATCCAGGTAATAGGATTGGCCAGCTACACAGATTTTTGTTTAACGATGTGTCAAATTCATAAGCACTTGTCCTTTTTTGTCCCTGCCAATAATCCTTCCTTGAAAAGGAATGGCACTTTGAAGTCATATCCTGTTTTTGATTAGAAAAATAAAGAATCTCATCGTTTTCTACTTTAGGAATCAAACCATTGGAGCTTGATCTACTAAGTCCAAACTCAAACACATCTGAGCAGATGATTTCAGCTGATCCTCTACTCATCCTGTTGAAATGGAGAGGAGGGAACAATAAGCATTCCAGAACAACCATTAATTTTACCATTCCATTATGGGCGTTAAATTTGTAAAAATTGTTAGGAATTAGCTAGAAATGGCTGCCAGAATATAGCCAAATATTAGCCATCTCATCAGAAACACTAATTGTTCGGGAAATTGAGCGTCTTGATACCAGGTGAAGTTCTAAATGATTCTAGTAAATATGAAACTCGGGAGAACATGCTCAAATACAGAGTTTTTTTTCTCATGCAATTGGTATTTAACATTACAAATATACCTAGGTTCGTCACGGAACTGACTACCCTTACCACCAACTTGTTACGCTGTGTGGGGTCAGTTACATGGATTGTGTTACTTTATTATGCTCTATTTCGTTTTCAAATCCTCAATATAAATATTGGCATTTTGGTTATGATATCCTTTTGCTTCCTCTTAGGTCTTCTTTGGCACCTCTAATCTGCATCCTGGTAACAGAAAAATGACCTTCTGAATAGGTGATTCTAAATCTAAGGTCAAATATTGGCATTCTAGTTAGATATCCTTTCGCTTCCTCTTAGGTCTTCTTTAGCATCTTTAATCTGCATCCTGCTCACAGAAAAATGACCTTCTGAAGAGGTGATTCTAAATCTAAGGTTACTGTTCTACATGTCCAAACCATCTCAAATGGGTCTCTCTCGCTATGTCCTCACTTGGTCTTCACCAACTTTGGCAGAACGTGCGCATCTCCAGATTTGTCTTTGTTAGGGTGGATACACATCTATCAAAGCATTCTTCTCTCCACTACGCTTGATTTGTTTACCTGTCATACTTGACTGCCCAGCATTTCAGACCATAAACATCTACAATCTTTTTATTCTCTTGTAGAATATCTTCTTAAGTGGTACACTGGGATCCCATGAATCGCCACATGCACTTCTGCACTTAGTCACGAATGGGGACCGAACCTTTAATTTACCTGTAAATTTTTGGAAACACCGATGAACTTCATACAAAGAGCAATCTGCTCTATTTGTTTTTATACTTATGACCTTTTTCATTTTTAATCCGTGTTGCAGGGGGGATGGTTTGATGATTTCCTCTCCCACTTCTTGTGCTGTTGTTGTGCCCTCGTTCAAGAATGGCGGGAAGTGGAGATACGTGGAGTAAAAGGTAAACCTTTCACATAAAACTCTAGCATGAAAGTCAACCTATCAGATGCTTTTATTCCTAGACAGCACTTCATGATGCTGGATCCCCGGACATCTTATGGTTTACCTGTTGATGCTTTTGAACAGCAGTTTGTTTGTTTTTTCTTGGACGTGTGATTCACTTGAACAAAAACACCTCGTAGGTCCAATGAAGACCGAAACCAGCGCTCCATCCTTGCAGTACATGCAATCTTAAATTGGAAGGAGGAAACAACTGTACATTAATCAGAAGTTTTAAGTACAATTTAGTCTTGACATACACGTAGAGAGGTAACGTTTGCTTCCTTTGTTTCTTCTTATTTCTTAGGCTGCCTCAAGTCGGATGAGTCTGCTGTGCCTAAGATAGCCCCGACTAGAAGTATCTCTTCATCATTCCAGGATCTGTTTATCATGAACCACATGGAGAGGATATCTTGTTCAAGAATAGTGGGTTTTGACCTCTATTATCTTGTGTGTTCTATTCTTTCAATTATGGATAGATCCAGAAACCTGTTCATATATTGATATTGATCGGTTACTCTTATGTTCTTCGGGCAATTATCTCTCCTCGTTAATTCCCACGTTTTCTGTGTAGAAGACTTTCCTGCTTTCTGGTGGTTTATACTGCTATTTTTTTCCGCCCCGCATGGTTTTAAGTACGGCCGGACAATTATCCGTTCTCTTGTTTGGCTCAAGGTAAGGATTTGCATCACTTATTCGATATTCATATGCTGTGATTCACACTCTCGCCTTTCTCGCTCAAAGCTTGGTTCGAGCATCACGCTCGCGCATTCTACCGAGCCATTGTAGTAGCATGGACCATCGCGGGAATAATGAGTTGCCAATGGTATTTGGCCGCTGTAGCAACACGGAAATGTACTCTTTTGTTCCATATGGCCACCTAAATATTGATGTTTATGTTGTGTACAACCGGTGTCATTTGTTTTAACCGGGTTGCTGGAACATTTGAGTTCAGACCAACTGATCTTGCCCTAAAAGTTAGCCTTAACAATAAGACACCGTTGGTAAACTAAACTACATATGAGCCTGATTAAAAAATGAGAAAGCTTATATTTCATATTTTTTGTGCTTGTAACACCTTCGTATGAGACAATTTGTGGGTGAAAATGATAGAAATGGTCTTGAAACTTTGGTCCGATGTGCAATGTCGTTTCTAGACTTTTAATGTCCCTATTTCCATGAAAACACAATAGATGAATAGTCATTTTTTCAAAGTGGTTTATGAATTATTAATAAATGATCAATACCATCCCTAGATTACTTTAATTTTTTTTTTTGTTTATTTTGAGTTAACGGAGTTCACTAATGTGACTAATCCATTAAGTTCAAACAGTGAGCAACCAAAAAAAAGAGTTATACTATTCAAATAAGATATATATCTTAGGGGATATGATAATTCATGTTATCAAATAGTGATCTACATGTTGATACTTAATTTTTTTTTACCTAAAGTTGATGGGAAAAAAGATGGATAAATTGTCTTGTCATTTTTATAAATACAACTCAACATATATAATTCATTTTGTCAAAAAATATCTAATTTGACATTCGAGCAAAGAAATGATTATATTGGATATATATATATCAAGTTTATGGACTATATTAAACAAATTAAAAATTTAGACATCGGCTGGAGATTGCGGGTCTGAGCTCAAGAGGCAAATGGCAAGACTCTTGAGAGCGAGAGGGAGGGAGCATTTTTTGAGAAAAAAAAAAAGAGCGCGGGCTTCTTTTTCTCGGGAGATGCAGAAGACAGAGGAGTGAGAGTGTCCTCTAGTTGAAGAGAGAGGAGGGAGGGAGTTTCAACGCGAATGGAGGGGGAAGACCAGCGATTAATAAGGAGAGTGGGATGCAAAAATTTGAAGAATGGTCATGAGATGTATGGCCTGATGGGGTGGGATCCATACCGACACGTGTCGTGTTCTCGCTGCCTTCTCACGTACGCAATATTTTCTCTTTCTCTCACTCTCTCTCTCTATCCGAACGACGAAATCGGCTGCTAGGGTTTGCCGATCCCGATCCCGATCCGAGACCAGCCCCACCCATAGCCGGCGCACGAATCCGCCACCGGGCCAGCGGGGAATCGGAGAATCGACGATGTCGTCGGCGAAGAAGATCACCCTCCGGAGCTCCGACGGGGAGTCGTTCGAGGTGGACGAGGCGGTGGCCGTCCAGTCGCAGATCATCAAGCACATGATCGAGGACGACTGCGCCGACGGGGAGATCCCGCTCCCCAACGTCACCAGCCGGATCCTGGCGAAGGTCATCGAGTACTGCAAGAAGCACGTCGAGTCCGCCAAGCCCGACGACCGCACCACCGAGGACGACCTCAAGGCCTGGGACGCCGAGTTCGTCAAGGTCGACCAGGCCACCCTCTTCGATCTCATCCTGGTCAGTCGATTCTTCAGCTCCTCGGAACGGCTTTCTAGTTTTTTGCATCCCTGCTAAGTAGTTTCGGATTTCGACCTAAAGTCAAAGTGGAGTAGCTGGTCAGCATAGGTTTGGCTTGGAGGGGATGATGTTAAGGCCTTGATGAAATTCCGGGTGAATTACGCGGTCGCGTCCTGCGCTTTCCTAACACCTGGACGGGTATTAGCAGCTACGCTTCCGTGATGCGTTGAGTACACACGGACCATCCTGTTATGTGATGATCATGCACGTCTTTTGTTTTTTCTTTGGAGTTTGATAGAACGTGCCGTTGCAGATTTTGAGGGTGCGTTTGGATGGGCTTTAAAAGCCCATCCAAGCCCCAAAGCCATTTCACCCTATTTTGGGGTGTTTGGCATCCTATCAAATGGAAATTATTTTTCTAAACTAGTGATTAATTTTCTACCGTTATTATCCTTGTATTTATTTATTTTTTAAATGAAAAAGGAGCAGCCCTTCACCGGACCGGCGAAGGGCTGCGGCCGCCGGCGGCCATCGGCGAGGTCGCCCGAGGCCGGGCGACCTCCCGCCGCCCTTAGGTCGCGCGACCCTAAGTTGAGGTCGCCCGACCTCGGGCGACCTCTGGCGGCCCTCGGCTGGGTCGCGCGACCCTCACCGGGAGGGCGCCAAATGGGCTCGCCGGCGGCCACCGGCCCGCATCGCCTGTCCGGCGAAGGGTTTGGCTGAATTTTCAAAAAAAAAAAAAAGAAAGAAAAATAATACCCATCAAGGCCCCTTGTGAAAGTTTTTTTTACCAAACACACATTCAATTTTTTACCAAACACAATTGCATTTTCCCCAAGACTTTGGGTTTTAAGCATTTGCATTGGACTCAAAGCCCATCAAATGCTGAACCAAACGCAGCCTGAGAAGCATGGGAGTGTACAGCTTCGCCGAAGCATACTCGCACTAAGATACTGCTCTCTTATCTTTAACCTTTCAGGTTGTCTGGTTAGCACTTAAGCTGTCCACTTTTAGCTGATGCATTCGATGGCTGTTGGTCTCCACAGAATGATGCCTGTGTTTGCCGATGGTGGTGATCATAGAAAAGTAATTGATTACTGTTTTGAAAGTTCTGGAGTAACTCAGAAAATGTTCCAGAATGTATTTTTCACTGGGATGTGATGTGGGGTTAGTTCCTAATTCTGGTAGATTTCATTCTTGATTCTAACGTTGAGTTATTAAAGCCTGGCAGTTCCGTGGTTAAATGTTGTCTAGATTAGCCATTTCATTGGTTTGATCTGAAGTGTGGCTTTTGTTAAACCAGGCTGCACACTTTTTAGACATCAAGGGCTTACTGGATCTGACATGCCTGACTCTGACAGACATGATCAAGGGGAAAACTCCAGAGGACATCCGTAAGAGTTTCAGCATCAAGAATGATCAAGAGGAAGAGGTTTATCGCAGAATCAGTGTAATTTTGAATGAAAGTGTATCTCTCGAACAAATCTGAATGGGCAGTCCGCCTGTCTCCCTCTGTTAACTGGAATCTGCACTTGTGGACTATGTTAATCATGCTACTTTTGAATGTGAATGCGTGAGAAATTAAACGTGTCCTTTACTGGAGGAATGCAGTGATATTTGTTCAGTTTACACATGCTGTCCACCCACTGTTTATGACTATGATAGTGTTCATCGTGCCATGGAAGTGCTAGAATTCATCTGGTCACCCTCCTATATGTGACTGACGGCAAAGAGAATGCTATCCAATATCTTATTAAGTTGAGGAGCGGCATTATCATGGAGGGTTGCAATCCTCTCTCTTCATGTGAAGTAGTTAATAGACAATAATTTTCGCCCAGTCCAACTCTGAAATCCAATCTCCATTGGCACGATGAACACTAGCAAGACAAAGAAAATGATTCCATTCCACACTGTGTGCGGAGGGGAGCAATCAAATAACAAAAGTAACTATGAAGGAAGACAGCAGACAACACCTTTGTCATGCATGCAGAGTGAGGCTGTGAGATTGATCTAGCGTTGAGTAGTTTCATCTAAGCATATCTGCTCTCTTTTAGATAGAAACATTTTGAAACAGATTACATTTACACAGTGGAGCGAGATTGCTTTAATAACCTCCGCAGGTTCTTCAATGACTGAGCCTTGTGTTGACTACCATGGCTGTCGAGGTATGCGTACTGAACCTGCAAGCTCGCTTCGGCTTCTCCATCTGCCTCCATATGACCTACCTCGTCATTCGTCGGCATCTTCAGCCTGGTGCTCCTCAGCTCCTCTTGACCCAGCTCCCTCCGCTTCACCGTGTTGGCTTCGTCATAGTCACATAGCAGTTTCCCCACCTTCTTGTCGATGCTGACCCCGACAAACATGCAGCAGGAGTCGGTGGAGAAAGTCAGCCAGTAGCTGGCCATTGTCAGCCAGTGTGCAAGAGAAAAGGAAAATGAGAGAAAAGGAGAAAGAAAAACAAAAAGAAAAAGGAAAGAATTACCTTGATGAATATAAGCATGTTATCATAGCTAGCTGGCCCTTATTTGAGACATAGTCAACCACTTTCTGTCCTTACTTGAGACAATATTCACATCAAACCATCTTTTAAAAGAACGGTTCCACTTCACATCCTTATTTGAAATTTCCCCCCAACCGTAGCATCAAAGATAAAAATATGAGAATCATTTTATTTCATTGTATCACTTTTAAATATATGAGTAAAAAATGAGGGCGAACTAAACTAATGGTAACAGTTGGGAGTAAATTTTCAATCGAGTACAGGGAACGCTATTGAGTTTCTGCAGTTCGTTGTCTGGATACAATGCCTCACGCCTGAACTTCCCTGAGATGAAAAACCTCGACCGGCAAGCTTCTTATGCATTCAGACCCATATCAAGGAGCTGCGAAGGCGAGATGTTATCTTCCACATGGTTCCTCTATAAATGCAAAATTCCATCAGGTCCAAAGATGGCGTCCTATGGTATGAATAATGCTGCTTTGATGTACATTGCAGATTTGTATTGTGGCCCCTCAAATTCAGAGTCAGGTCACTCATCGAGTTGTTTCCTCAATTTGACCCTTGAGCAATCTGCATCTCTTCTTGCCAAATATCACTCACTCTGAGCCGATGAACAATGTCGTTCAAGTCTATGAGACCGCACTGCGGTATCCTTCCAATCTTCTTTTTCTTCATCACATCTTTCAACCTGACAACATCTTCCCACTGACCAGCCACCGCATATACGTTTAGCAATAGCTGGTAATACGAGAAATTTTGAGGATCCTTCTCAATAAGCGACTGTGCTATCCTTTCCCCCACTGCCACAGTGCCTTTAAACTGACATGAAGACAACAAGTTAGCCCACGAAGAGGCTTGTGATGACATGTCATCATCATCTTGAGGCATGCACCTCAGTATCTCCTCTGCTTCCTGAACGACCCCAGCTTCAGAAAGCAGATTGGCCATGCACCAGTAATGTGCGAAATTGGGTTTGATTCCGAAACTACTGGTCATTTTGCTGAAGTAGTTTCTGCCCTCTTCCAGGAGTCCGGCGCGTGCACAAGCACACAAAATACCAACAAAAGTAACTTCATCTGGAAAAACATCTCGCCTTTCCACCATCACCAATCCCTTTCTTTTCCGTTTTTTCCTTTTCTTTTTGCCAGAATTGCCTGACCTAAGTCTACCTAATGTGTCTTCAAATAGTTTTATCCCGTCGGTTGGATTCCCATGGATGCAATGGCCTAAGATCATGGTATTCCAACATACTGGATTCTTTACCTCAATTCTGCCAAACAATTTGCATGCCACATCCACCCGTTCACACCTACTATACATATCTATCAAAGCTGTGTCTATCAAGATATTCGATTCCAAGAAGTTCTTGATGAGAAAGCCATGAACTGATTTCCCATCTTTCAGTCTGGCCGACCTTCCACAAGCCATAACTGCGCCAACCATAGTCCTACTGCTAGCTCTCACTCCCTTGGACATCATATTTCAAAACAATTTTAACCCAGCCCCAGGATTCCCACCCTTTACATACCCGACAATCAAGATGTTGTATGCAGCCACATTTTTCTCAGGCATTTTGACAAATATGTTGCGTGCGGACACCAAATCACCTACTCTGACATACATATACATAGTGGCGTTCCAAGACACCGAATCCCTCTGCTGCATTTCATCGAACAACATCCGGGCAATCTCAACAACCCCACAAGAACCGTACATGTGAATCAGCGAGTTCTGCACTGGCAAAACCCCCCTCAACCCCATTCTTGACGGCTTGCCCGTGACACTTCTTTCCGGTTCCAGCACAACCCATCTTAGCACAACAGCCGAGGAGCGGCACATAAGTGTAGCTGTTCGGGACAAAGTCCCCGCGCCCGAGCATCTTAAAATACAACCGAGCCATTGTAGTAGCATGGATCATCGCGGGAATAATGAGTTGCCAATGGTATTTGGCCGCTGTAACAACACGGAAATGTACTCTTTTGTTCCATATGGCCACCTAAATATTGATGTTTATGTTGTGTACAACCGGTGTCATTTGTTTTAACCGGGTTGCTGGAACATTTGAGTTCAGACCAACTGATCTTGCCCTAAAAGTTGGCCTTAACAATAAGACACCGTTGGTAAACTAAACTACATATGAGCCTGATTAAAAAAATGAAAAAGCTTATATTTCATATTTTTTTGTGCTTGTAACACCTTCGTACGAGACAAAATTTGTGGGGGAAAATGATAGAAATGGTCCTGGAGCTTTGGTCCGACGCGCAATGTCATTTCTAGACTTTTAATGTCCCTATTTTCATGAAAACACAATAGATGAATAGTCATTTTTTTCAAAGTGGTTTATGAATTATTAATAAATGATCAATACCGTCCCTACATTACTTTAATTTTTTTTTTTTTTTTTGGTTTATTTTGAGTTAACGGAGTTCACTAATGTGACTAATCCATTAAGTTTAAACAGTGAACAACCAAAAAAAAGAGTTATACTATTCAAATAAGATATATATCTTAGGGGATATGATAATTCACGTCATCAAATAGTGATCTACATGTTGATACTTAATTTTTTTTACCTAAAGTTGATGGGAAAACAGATGGATATATTGTCTTGTCATTTTTAAAAATACAACTCAACATATAATAATTCATTTTGTCAAAAAATATCTAATTTGACGTTCAAGCAAACAAAATGATTATATTGGATATATATCAAAAGTTTATGGATTATATTAAATAAATTAAAAAATTAGGAATGATATTGCTAATTGAGCTAAAATTAACAGATTATTAGTGTCATTTTCTTAATTTGTGGATTCACAACTTTTATGCATGTGTCACAGGCTAACAGTTTCCTTAGCTCCGAAACAACTCGTACGGCGCTTGGCGCCAGGCTAGCTTTCCTTTTATAACTGTTCTAGCAAACAATCCGGTGAATAGCTTCTTTGTAGAGGATTGTACCATGCCCAGCTTCATTTGGGCATCTAGTCCATCGAATGAGATAACATATTTATTTAGGTTCAACAACTGGTTTCAGCCTGCCATGATCTCATCAGGAGAGCGATATTGGCTCCCAATTAGTTTGTGCATGGGAGCCCAACCCTACTTTTAGAGTTGCTTGGTGATATAATCATTTTATTATAAAACTTTTAGCACCAACCGTCGTGACACCATTCTCACGAACTAGTTGTGTTCGTCTCCTCTGCATTCTTACTCTTCGCAAGTGTCACGAGTATGGGAGGATTGACGGATTGTGACATTTTCCCCGACATAATTTTGCAATGTCCTTGTTGCGATCTATTTTGTCGCTTTCTTATGTATCTTAACCACTGATGCGCCACTTTTAGGATTTCACATCGAATCGTCACGCTCACCTAACAAAACAGGTTTTGCTTAATTGATAGCCTCTTTTGATCTCAGTTTGGGCCATTTTCAATCACCTGTGCTTTCCTTAGCAAGTGTAGCATTTTTCGCCAACTGCATCTTTTGACAACACAATTTTTGCCCATTAAGCATTTTGACCCCGCGAACCAAATTGTGGTTTTTTCCTTGTTGAAAAGCATGGCAATAAACCTCTTCTTTGGATTCACCGATGAATCTTATCCTCATTTGGTTCTTCTTTAACTCTACTCGCTCGGCGAGGAACCGACTCTTCCTAGTGCCCCGTTGTCATCCTAGAAACTTAGTTGAGAGTCGCACTTTGTCCAAGCGTCTTTTGTCCGACGATTCACTCTCCGCTTTCGTAGGACTAGATAGACCACTAATACTTCTCAATTCAACCCTGGAGTGAGAAGTCCGATTCTCCGGCTCACCCATTTACTTGAGTGATTCTTACTTTGAGTCAAGTTAGATAACAATTCTTTAGACTTTGACCACGAGGTCTAATCTATCAAGTTAGATAACAGCCCTCTTTAGACGCGTAAGTTTCGAGAGTGGGTTGCTCCCACGCCCGCAAGAGAGGCGAGGCACAAATCTGGAATAAGTAGAGACTAACTAAAAAAAAAAAAAAAAAAAAAAAAAAAACTCAATAAATAATTTAGGCCTGTCTTGACCTCACAAGAGAGCGGCATCACGTGCACGGGAGGCCAACTCTATCTTTAGAGCTCTTTAATAAATAAAAACCTTTTTCATTCTCCCTCTATCCGAACGACGAAATCCGCTGCTAGGGTTTCCCGATCCCGATCCCGATCCGAGACCAGCCCCACCCATCGCCGGCGCACGAATCCGCCACCGGGACAGCGGGGAATCGGAGAATCGACGATGTCGTCGGCGAAGAAGATCACCCTCCGGAGCTCCGACGGGGAGTCGTTCGAGGTCGACGAGGCGGTGGCCGTCGAGTCGCAGACCATCAAGCACATGATCGAGGACGACTGCGCCGACAGCGGGATCCCGCTCCCCAACGTCACCAGCCGGATCCTGGCGAAGGTGATCGAGTACTGCAAGAAGCACGTCGAGTCCGCCAAGCCCGACGACCGCACCACCGAGGACGAACTCAAGGCCTGGGACGCCGAGTTCGTCAAAGTCGACCAGGCCACCCTCTTCGATCTCATCCTGGTCAGTCGATTCTTCAGCGGAACGGCTTTCTAGTTTTTTGCATCCCTGCTAAGTAGTTTCCGATTTCGACCTAAAGTCAAAGTGGAGTAGCTGGTCAGCATAGGTTTGGCTTGGAGGGGATGATGTTAAGGCCTTGATGAAATTCCGGGTGAATTACGCGACCGCGCTTTCCTAACACCTGGACGGGTATTAGCAGCTACGCTTCCGTGATGCGTTGAGTACACACGGACCATCCTGTTGTGTGATGATCGTGCACGTCTTTTGTTTTTTTCTTTGGAATTTGATAGAAAGTGCCGTTGCAGATTTTGAGAAGCATGGGAGTGTACAGCTTCGCCGAAGCATACCCGCACTAAGACACTGCTCTCTTATCTTAACCTTTCGGGTTGTCTGGTTAGCACTTAAGCTGTCCACTTTTAGCTGATGCATTCGATGGCTGTTGGTCTCCACAGAATGATGCCTGTGTTTGCCGATGTTAGGTTTGATTGAATGCATGTTATCTTTACTTAGAAGTGGTCTATGTTGGTAATGCAGTGTTGGTCAGTGCCATGGTCCCATCAGGCAATTTTTGTATTTCCCTTTTCAGTTTTTCTAATGTTTTGATTAGTGATTAGAAGTGCGTCTTTGGGTTTATGTTAGTGTGGTATTGTGTGCATCTGAGTTATGGATGTTGTTTTATACGTCACTATGTATTTGAATTAAACTAGGTGGTTTGAATGCCAAGTTGCCTTATTTTTTGTATCGAGGTGATAATGGAAAGGTTAATAGGAGGTCTCACTAGATTAGGTAGCAATAGTTTCGGTGTAATATATTATTGCCATATTAATTTTGAGGCAGTATAAGATGTAAGTAGATTAGTGTAATTTAGCCTTGTTAACTGTGGCTTTATTGTGTGATATTTGATAAGGTGTCTCGAAGACAAAATGATGGTGCAGCTTGTGTGCTTTCTCCATGAAGATGATTAGGGGGCTGCAAATTTTCTTATATTTACAGATGGGCAGGTTCTGGGAAGAGCTTCTTGTTATATTAACGAGGAACTGGCCAACTTCTCAATCAATTTGCCCATGTCTATTCAAGATGTTACCTCGAATATTCTCAGGCACAAAGCAATCGTGTTCAGTTACAAGAGTATCTTCGTTTGGTCTCTCCTGGTCTATTGAACAAAAGGCTTGTCGGTCAATCACTTTTCCTACTTGCCCAATGTCTGACTAAATAGAAATGCTTTAGAGTAGCATCTTTCTTGTGTCTTAGTGGTGAATAAGAGAATTAGTGGCTGTACTCCTCCTTTCTTTTGCCAATTGACAATGGTGTGTTAAGCTTGGCACAGGATGGTCCTTTTCTAGTTTTCTTACGTTGTCCAAAATTCTTTGGCCTCCGGTGGTGATCTTAGAAAAGTAATTGATTACTGTTTTGAAAGTTCTGGAGTAACTCAGAAAATGTTCCAGAATGTATTTTTCACTGGGATGTGATGTGGGGTTGGTTCCTAATTCTGGTAGATTTCATTCTTGATTCTAACGTTGAGTTATTAAAGCCTGGCAGTTCCGTGGTTAAATGTTGTCTAGATTAGCCATTTCATTGGTTTGAGCTGAAAGTGTGTCTTTTTGTTAAACCAGGCTGCAAACTATCTAAATATCAAGGGCTTGCTGGATCTGACATGCCTGACTGTGGCAGACATGATCAAGGGGAAAACTCCGGAGGACATCCGTAAGAGTTTCAGCATCAAGAATGACTTCACCCCTGAGGAAGAGGAAGAGGTTCGCCGCGAGAATCAGTGGGCTTTTGAATAAAAGTGCATCTATCGAGCAAATCTGAATCTTGCAGTCATGAACTATCTTCCCTCTGCTGACTGGAACATGAAGTTGTGCTTTATTTCATGCTATTCTCCTTTTCAATGTGAATGAGTGACCCACTGTTTATGACTATGATAGTGTTCATCGTGCCATGGAAGTGCTAGAATTCATTTGGTCACCCTCCTATATGTCACTGACGCAATGATCTTGACCCCATAAGAAGCCTCAATTAAGGGAAAATTTCAAATACAGGCCTAATGCAAGAGCTGTTTTCTTAAAACCATGGGCATTTTTTCGAGTTAATTTTTTTTCCCCTTTTCCTCTCTTTTACTTCTTTCTCTTGCAACCGGTTGTTGGCAGCCAAAGTCCTGGTTGTAAAAGATCAGCCACTAAAAGAATGATTCAACATCGCATTAGAGAACTACAATTCCCAAAATCGAGCTTTTGCGTCGAGTCAACATGGACATCTTCACCCTGACGGCAAAGAGAATGCTATCCAATATCTCATCGAGTTGAGGAGCGGCATTATCATGGAGGGTTGCAATCCTCTCTCTTCATGTAAAGTAGTTAATAGACAATAATTTTCGCCCAGTCCAACTCTGAAATCCAATCTCCATTGGCACGATGGACACTAGCAAGACAAAGAAAATGATTCCATCCCACACTGTGTGCGGAGGGGAGCAATCAAATAACAAACGTAACTATGAAGGAAGACAGCAGACAACACCCTTGTCATGCACGCAGAGTGAGGCTGTAAGAGTGATCTAGCATTGAGTAGTTTCCTCTAAGCATATCTGCTCTCTCTTTTAGATAGAAACGTTTTGAAACAGATTACATTTACACAGTGGAGCGAGATTGATTTAGTAACCTCCGCAGGTTCTTCAGTGACTGAGCCTTGCGTTGACTACCACGGCTGTCGAGGTATGCGTACTGAACCTGCAAGCTTGCTTCGGCTTCTCCATCTGCCTCCATATGACCTACCTTGTCATTCGTCGGCATCTTCAGCCCGGTGCTCCTCAGCTCCTCTTGACCCAGCTCCCTCCGCTCCACCGGGTTGGCTTCGTCATAGTCACATAGTAGTTTCCCCACGTTCTTGTGGATGCCGACCCCGACAAACACGCATTGGGAGTCAGTGGAGAAAGTCAGCCAGGAGCTGAGAATGAAGTCAGCCAGGAGCTGGCCATTCTCAGCCAGTGTGCAAGAGAAAAAGGAAAAGGAGAGAAAAGGAGAAAGAAAAACAAAAAGAAAAAGGAAAGAATTACCTTGACGAATATAAGCATGTTATCATAGCCAGCTGGCCCTTATTTGAGACATAGTTGATCACTCTCTGTCCTTACTTGAGACAATATTCACATCAAACCATCTTTTAAAAAAACGGTTCTGCTTCACATCCTTATTTGAAATTTCCCCCAAAATCAATTTCAGAAACCGTAGCATCAAAGATAAAACTATGAGAATCATTTTATTTCATTGTATCACTTTTAAATATATGAGTAAAAAATGAGGGCGAACTAAACTAATGGTAACAGTTGGAGTAAATTTTCAATCGAGTACAGGGAACACTTTTGAGTTTCTGCAGTTCGTTGTCCGGATACAATGTCTCACGCCCGAACTTCCCTGAGATGAAAAACCTCGACAGGCAAGCTTCTTATGCATTCAGACCCATATCAACGAGCTGCGAAGTCGAGATCTTATCTTCCACATGGTTCCTCTATAAATGCAAAATTCCATCAGGTCCGAAGATGGCCTCCTATGGTATGAATAATGCCGCTTCGATGTACATTGCAGATTTGTATTGTGGCCGCTCAAATTCAGAGTCAGGTCACTCATCGAGTTGTTTCCTCAATTTGACCCTTGAGCAATCTGCATCTCTTCTTGCCAAATATCACTCACTCTGAGCCGATGAACAATGTCGTTCAAGTCTATGAGACCGCACTGCGGTATCCTTCCAATCTTCTTTTTCTTCATCACGTCTTTCAACCTGACAACTTCTTCCCACTGACCAGCCACCGCGTATACGTTTAGCAATAGCTGGTAATACGAGAAATTTTGAGGATCCTTCTCAATAAGTGACTGTGCTATCCTTTCGCCCACTGCCACAGTGCCTTTAAACCGACATGAAGACAACAAGTTAGCCCATGAAGAGGCTTGTGATGACATGTCATTGTCATCTTGAGGCATGCACCTCAGTATCTCCTCTGCTTCCTGAACGAGCCCAGCTTCAGAAAGCAGATTGGCCATGCACCAGTAATGTGCGAAATTGGGTTTGATTCCGAAACTACTGGTCATTTTGCTGAAGTAGTTTCTGCCCTCTTCCAGGAGTCCGGCGCGTGCACAAGCACACAAAATACCAACAAAAGTAACTTCATCTGGAAAAATTTCTCGCCGTTCCACCATCACCAATCCCTTTCTTTTCCGTTTTTTCCTTTTCTTTTTGCCAGAATTCCCTGACCTAAGTCTACCTAATGTGTCTTCAAATAGTTGTATCCCGTCGGTTGGATTCCCATGGATGCAATGCCCTAAGATCATGGCATTCCAACATACCGGATTCTTTACCTCAATTCTGTCAAACAATTTGCACGCCACATCCACCCGTTCACACCTACTATACATATCTATCAAAGTTGTGTCTATCAAGATATTCGATTCCAAGAAGTTCTTGATGAGAAAGCCATGAACTGATTTCCCTTCTTTCAGTCTGGCTGACCTTCCACATGCCATAACTGCGCCAACCATAGTCCTACTGCTGGCTCTCACTCCCTTGGACATCATATTTCGAAACAATTTTAACCCGGCCCCAGGATTCCCGCCCTTCACATACCCAGCAATCAAGATGTTGTATGCAGCCACATTTTTCTCAGGCATTTCGACAAATATGTTGCGTGCGGACACCAAATCACCTACTCTGACATACATATACATAGTGGCGTTCCAAGACACCGAATCCCTCTGCTGCATTTCATCGAACAACATCCGGGCAATCTCAACAACCCCACAAGAACCGTACATGTGAATCAGCGAGTTCTGCACTGGCAAAACCCCCTCAACCCCATTCTTGACGGCTTGCCCGTGACACTTCTTTCCGGTTCCAGCACAACCCATCTTAGCACAACAGCCGAGGAGCGGCACATAAGTGTAGCTGTTCGGGACAAAGTCCCCGCGCCCGAGCATCTTAAAATACAACCGAACACCATCGCTCGGCACCGAGCTAACCGAGTAAGCCTCAACCGCGGTATTGACGCAGAAAGTACCCGGAGAACGAATGTACCCAAATGTCAAGATCGCGTATTGAACGTGACCCAGCTCCAGATGTGTCCTCAGGACTCTGCTGGACAGAGCCGCCTTGCGGATGAGGCCCGAAGTGATCAGCCGCGCGTGAACCTGCAGCAGCTCTCGAGCGCTCCGGCAGGTTTCGAGAAGCTCGAGGCTCGAATCAAACAGGGAACTGTCCCCGCTCTCAACCGGAGACGGCCGACATGAATGCGAGGAAAAGAAGCCGAGGCTAGATCTCGCGGTGGAGGCAGCGGCGGCGGCGCGTCGGAGACGGAGGAGTCCTCGCAAAGCGGCTCTTGCCATTCATTTGGAGGCGGGTCCTGACGGGCGGTGAGAGGAGAGCGTACCCGCCGTCGCCATCAACAGTTGTGGAGTTCGCGTTGCAGAGGGAACATAACTGCGGCTCGAAATCTGCGGGGGTTGGCGACGGCGCGATGCGACGGCGACGTGCGTTCTGGAGGAGGAAAAGGGAGAGGGTGTGTCGACGGCGTCGCCGGCTGGTGGACTACATCGGCCGGGCCGGGCCGGGTCATCTTTGGTCCAGGCCCGTTAACATGCAAGGCCCAACCAGACGACTCCCCGTGTTCGATCGTACAAATATGAATTGGTACATTCTATTTTATTTTTAATTGGGAATTTGAAGGGTCCGATTTGCTTAAAATTGATTAACAAACATTTAAGTTCAAGGATCACGGTTATATCTACCAATAAGTTTGTCAAAGCGAAAGAACAGGATTACATTTTCCTCTTAATATTTAGCATTTAGATTTGATCAAACTCTTTTTGGCTTTGCGGATTAAAGAATAGATGCAATTTTCCATTCATTTAAACATAATATTTTTATTTTTTAAGAATAGAATAAAGGCATTCAGGCCGATTATTATGATTACATGCGTGTTTAGTGTAGTGGCTGGGAAGGAGGCCGCCTTGATTATTATCTTCGAAGCTCTAAATAATCTATTGATCAAAAGCTATAAGGGTGAGCTACTCTTGACATTCAATCATGCATGGTGACTCCAAAAGCGATCATCTTTTATATACGAAACTAATTAGCATGATGATAAAGATAAGTGTGACGAATCAACATAAAAAAAGGTTTTAGAGAGTACAAAATTAGAAGGCCAACCGAGTAAAAGATTATGCATGACTGAGCTTTGGAGATTTAAAACTCTTGAAGAGCTTGATGAACAAAGATTTTAATTGATTGCATTGATTATTTTCTTTTTGCTAAAATATGACCTGAAAAAAAGGGAGGGAAAGTTCATGGTCTTTCGCTATCAATTAGTCCAGCTAAAGCGAAAAATGTTAAAGCAGGAAATTGTTTGATCTTGAAGAAACGAAATTTGAAAGATGGTGAGAACCTATGTAGACCGACACTCTCCGGAAGCCTTCGTGTTATGTCCGACACGTCCTGACACACGGTTAATGAGTATCGAAAAACTCGACATGTGGTCAACTCTCTCCAACACACTCTAATATGCAATTCCGAAATTCCGACACGCGATTCCGACACAAACGGAATTACTTTTAAAAAATTTTAATACTTGAAGGATCAAAATATAAATATACAAAAAATAAAAAAAGAGGGAGGGCTGGTGGCCGGGTGCCATTGTCGCCGCCACCTGTCGGAGGAGGCCGGCGACCGCTCATAGGCGATAGTGGGGGGCGGCCCTTGCTGGGCCGGCGATGGCCAACAATCTAGGCTTTAGACATTACTGTTAAAGAGCTTACTAAACAAAGTTTAAATAAATTGTACAAAGTTTTAATAAATTGCACCATCCCTATTCTATTTCTACTTTACATTCACTCTCAGACTTTTGCTCTACCTCAACTCCTAAAACTTACGTGTCCTATCCTATACCCTTGAGAAGGTGGAGATTTGAACCTCTCACATCCCCCTTCTATATTGGAAACGTGGCCACTGGGGTGAATCACAGTAGTTGCACCGCCTCTTTTATTTTTGCCTTTTCTTTTTGCTAAAAATGGCTAGAACCAAAAAAAAAAAAAAAAAAGGAGAAGTAGGGGAAATAAGAAACGCGAAAACCGCAGAACGGCAGTCGTTTTGGGAGCAACGTCGCGCGGCGGTTCGCTCGCCGTCTTCCACCGTCGATCAGCCCCCGCCGAAACGAGAAAAACCCTAATCAGGAAATCGTCTGTGATTTTTGGGGGAGACGAAGGCGAAAAGATGGTGAAGGCGAGCTTCGCTCTCCTCAAGAGCGCCGCCGCCGCCGCGGCGTCGACCGGAGTCGCCAAGTCTCTCTCCGAAATCCTCGTTTGCCCTCTCTCCAAACAACCCCTCAGGTCGCCCCTACCTCTCTCTCTCCTTCCTCTGCTCTTATGGCTGGACAGTCGTTTGACGCGATTGATTTCTTTGTAGGTTCTGCGAAGAGACGAATTCTCTCGTCAGCGACGCCATCGGCGTCTCCTTCCCCGTGAGTTCTCTCCGTTTCTCGAAATGATTTTCTCATTCGCGATGAAGTAGCGTCGAAAATTCAGAATTCTGAAGGACGCATCTTGACTTGGTGATGCTGCGATTGGAAAAAAAAAATGTTTTTTTTTCACTACTATTCCGTAATTCACGTATCGAATTACCTGCAGATAAAGAATGGCATCCCCTGCCTCGTGCCGAAGGATGGCAAGATTCTGGGAAGCGATGATGATGATGATAAAACGAAGTCCGATGATGCCGCGGACCCGGCTTCCGCGAACAGGGCTTCCTGAGTAGGTGGTTCCAGGATCTTTTTAGAAGGATTGAGAGAGACTGCGTGGCAGATATGTTTTTGCCAATTTGTGCTGAGTTCCTGATCGTTTTTTGACATCAGTGAAGCGAGGAGTCTGTTCATGTATGTACGGCTTTGTGCTGTTTTGAATTGAAATCGACGGTTGTTCTGTCATTGCAATTTCTACGTCTAACTCATGCATCTGTTGAGAAGCATTCTTGGAAAGTTAGAGCGACCGTCGTCGTGTTTTGGTGTAATTCGATGAGAAAACTGAAACAGTCTGTTGCTAGACATTGACAATACTTTGTATCATTGATATTCAATGAGATGATACTTCCTTTCATGATCGGTGTTCATTGCTTCATGTTCGCTCCTTTAGGCTTTGCCATCTTAGCTCATGAGAAGATAGCGGTGCGCTGATTATCACTGTTCAATTACCGGTGGAGATAGCTGCTTCGTGAGAACTGCCATTGCTCGATTTGGTATGAAGGGTGGCCTGGGGTTTCTTTACTTGGAATTGCAGTTCTCAAATTCTTAGGCAACCTTCGATGCATCCTCATTGGAACAGAGTTGCAGTTGATAATGGGTTTGTTCTGCCGGCTCGAGCTGCGCTGCTGCCCGCAGTTTATGCAGCCATGCTTGCGTTTGTTAAATCCTGTTTCTCAGAAAGCCTCAACTCTTCCTCATTTTTTGCTTGACCGTAGATTACATACATCTGAAGTGAATATAATTCCTGGAAATAGCTTTGTACTGTTTTGCTCTTGCCGTCGCATTTGAGTCAAGACGTGCCGCGACGCTGTTAGCTACTTTAACCATAGTTGCCAAGTTGGTAACTCTGGATCTGTATCAAGCACGTCACGGGATTGGCATGATGAGTGTTTGTTTCAACTTCTGGGAGCTAACACACTCTCTCGCAGCATGCTCATCAGACATGATACATGCCCCGGAAGCCACTCCGGCGATCACGGCACGTCGAAAAGCAAGATGTAAATGAACGACCAGACCTATAACCGTCGATGATTACCTGGTTTCGCATAACCAAGTTCCGTAAGATCTCGACTTGCAAGGAGGATCGATTTTGATCCTTTTGTCCATATTATCCCCCTAGCAATGGAATTCCAAGCAACCGTTAGATCGAAATGGGCTACGGGGAACTCGAATCAGATGGAAATTTGATCTGACTTTGACGGTCAATGCTGGTCAGACCATGTTGTGCATGTGAAAACAACTTGACACAAGCTGCTTGACAGTCTCTAAAGAGAGAGAGAGAGAGAGAGAGAAGCATTGATCTCCTAGCGGTAGGTAGAAGCCAACATCTATTAAGAAGAGTTAAATTAAAATTGGTCAAGCGTAAACCTCTTCGATTTAGGTGCAACAGCCTTGTGATGGGTACTCAAGATCAGACTCTCCTCAAATGTCTAAACCACCCCTCGAAACCACGCGGATCATCAAAAGGCCATTCCTCTGCACTTGACCTCCCCTCAGAGCCACCACCACACCATCATTAGAAGTTCCTCCGCCATGCAAATCCCACACTAGGACCAAATGGTACTCCACAGACTATTCTCCCTCATATGCCACTACTATGGTACCCCGGGGCGGCCCGCAAGGATCAAGGAACTGGTGCTGCCGCCCTATGGGGTGGCGGTCACTCTCGACATCACGGCGGGCGCATCGGCATCTCCCGTCGGGTCAAGCTCGAGCGGGGAGCCGTTCGGAGGCGAGGTTTGCTGCGTGTGCCTGTCGGGATTGAAGGAGGACGCAGGCGGGGACGTGCGGGTGCTCCCCTGCATGCACGAGTTCCACAAGGCCTGTGTCGACAGGTGGTTCGACGCCTGCCGGAGGACCTGCCCGATCTGCCGGTTCTCGATGGATGAAGCAGGAGGAGATGAAGGGTGTCGTAGAGAGGAGGAGCTAACCGAAGAGATGGTGATCTGGTTTTCCTCTTTCCATGCAGCTGGGTTCTAAAAAACATGTGTCTTCTTCTCGGATTCAAACTTGCATATGTTTTCACATTATGTTCTGCTCCTTGTGTTCTGCTTTGACAAAGTTTTTTCTTCATTGCATCGCAATAAAATGTATTGGCGAATGGCTCAAGCAGGACTATAATGAGAAAAAAAAATAATTAGAATTCATGATCGAATTGCTTCAAAAAAGAAATGCCAAATTCATAAAGAAGATTAAAAAAAAAAAAAAAATTCAAAGTAAAAATGTTCCGTTGCCGGGAATCGAACCCGGGTCTCCTGGGTGAAAGCCAGATATCCTAACCGCTGGACGACAACGGAACTTGTTGACTGCTTATCCAACAATAATATAGTTATATAAAACTAATTCGATGCGAAGACTTTTGCGGGTATTCGGTCGCCCTCCTTCGCCCCTTAATCTGTCAAATTGTTGTTAGTTTGAATGTCCTTGTCGATGTGCGCTTTAAGGAACTCGGAAGAATGTTGATAATGCCCTCTTTCTCTACATTACCGTTGCATGTTCGTCCAAATTGAATTTGGTACACGATTCGTGACTCATCATCCTCATCTAATATTTTTTTCTTCGGTTCATTAACCTTCTCTAATTCAGAGTAGATCCTAGATCCAAGCGTAATTCCGCGAAAAAACCGATTCTCCAAAATCAACTTGCCAACATTTTTTATCCTACTTGAGTGGAGTAGAAGGTAATTGTTTCTCCCTGTTGAATAATCCGTCAAGCAAGAAAGCGATTCAAATCACCTAATTGAAAGAACATCTCGAAAAAGACTGACGCCATTAAATGTTCCAGGAAGTTACAAGGCCGACGCTGGATCTTACCGGGTCATTTTGTATCGCCACTCGTTTGTCAATGTCTTCATGCGAAAAGTGAAATTGAATCAACCTAAAACCTTGAATTCAAACTGACTTCGAGGTATTCATCGATGTTTCCCTTCAAGATCTATTCTGCAGACTAGTCGAGGGGGAAGATAAGCGTAGAATGAAGAAACGATCGAAAGAGAGCGAACAAAGGAAGAGGAAAAGAATTATGTATCGTGCAGTGTTTACCTTTCTTTTGCCCTAGTCTTCTAGTACTACTGCTTTGCTTTTTAGGGTTTGGTACAGCTGCGGTTTCCTATCCTTTTGCATGCAGCTTGTGAAAGATGCAGACATCAGAAGCATCTCTCTCTCTCTCCCTCTCTCTTAAAAACGCAACATGAATAAGCAGACACCGGCTTCACAGCCATTTCACATCGCGTGTAAAGGAAGGGTGGATCCGATAAAGAACAAGCTCTAAACCACAGAAACGCATCATCCACAGACACAACTTAGGATTGCTTCATTTAAAGTGTCCAAAAACGTGGAGACCCACCAAACTTTGTCCTCTTCCCCCTTCTTCCTGGGTTTCTAATGTTTCCTCGGATGACTTTTCCTCTCCTTTTATTTCCTTTCGGCTCATCAAGTTCGCGCACAAACCACGTCATTCAATCACATGAAATCCAATCGAGCTGAGGCTCGCGCGAATCGAATTTATATACGGAAAAGAGATATTTCGGGAAACAAGGTCATGACAAAGCCATAGAGACCGACAAAGGAGGCATCATTGACTCTGGACAATAAGTGGGAGAGAAAAGGGCCAAAAGGGGCTTTCAGGAAGAGTGATGTGGGGGTGTAGAGATAAGGAGAAACGAAAGTGACGGCCCCCAGTGCTCGAAAACAAAGCAGACCCCCCCGGGGTCTTGTCATCGCTGCTAGTGACTTACCAGGACACCGTGCACCACTTTGGGTGCGTTCAATTAAGCTCTCATCTTTCCAAGGTTTTTTGACCTCATTCTTAAGCTCAAATATGCATCCAAAAGGGTTCACATCAATAATTAAGCCAAGCAAGAGAGAAAATAGAGTAATTTCACCCATCGAAAGAAGCCCACTCAAGAAGGAACAAGCCGACCGATCCTACAAAAAACAAGTTAAATGATCCACGCGACTCGACTCCGACTAGGACTTGGAAGCCATATGGAAAGCTCAGCAACAGACGAAGCAAAGGCCCTCTTTTCCCCTGCCTTTCAAGTTGGTAAAAATATCGTGTCATCATGAGAAACACAAGTGAGAACGATGTCCACGTTTAATGAACGCTAGGGTCCAAAAAGTCAGTCAAGAAACTACAAAGGAGCAAACACATGAAGAAAGACCCACCACAGTTCCCTCCATATCCCTCTCTCCTCTCCTCTCTCTCTCTATCTCTCTCTCTAAAGCAGCAGCAGCAGCGGCAGAGTTCCAGCATCCCAGGACGTACAGAAAAAAGAAGGGGGAAAAAAAAGAAGATAAAGGCCTTTGGCTAGTGTAATGCGCGTCCTCACCAACAGAGAAAAAACAGCATTCAAACTCTGGGTACTGTAGGGTAGAGTCACCACTCCCCAACAACAGCAACACAACACCTGCGCAAAGCTTAAAAAAGAAGATTCCTGACCCTCCACAAATACGCTCTCTCACCACTGTTCTTTCGTAACTACTTCAAAGGAACTGTTCTTAGGTTAGCTCCAGAAAGGAACCAAAAGGGGAGAAGAAAGAAAAGCGCATTGTTAAAGGGGCAAACGCCAGGGATCGCCCCCGTCAAAATGGAGCTGTCGACGTTCGATGGAGCGAGTGCTTTTTGGGAATTTGCGATGCTGCAGCCATCCACAACTGCCCAAAACCCACACAAAATAACACGAATATTCACAAGCCATCAGAATAATTGTATCGCTTTGCCAAAAGTAAAAAAAAAAAAAAAAAACAATTTGCAAGTAAAGCCCAGTGTGGATATTATCTGCTTGCAAGTGACACAAGCTGACAACTGAGGTGGACTAGAGATGAGATGACCAAATAATGCATCTTTAATTTGGGTTGAAGGTTTTAAGAGAAAGCAAACTACCAGCTTCTCCGCATGACTTCTCAATAACAATATGAAAAGAAAGAGAAAAGCTGACTAGAAGTCTTTAAACTGAGTAGAGCTCAAAAGGGTAAGAAAAGAACACAGATGGCCCTTTTTAGGGAAGAGGGTACTTATGTCTGCTAAATATGAGAATCTAATTGTTCTACTTCTTGAAACAATGTAAGAGCAAGGAAACAAAGAAAAAAGGAAAAAAATTTACCTGTTCCTGCTGCTTCTTCAGTCTAGCATTCTCTTCCAACAAGTGGGCAACCTGAAGCTCCAATTCGTTCGTATAAGCCTGTTCGACCAAAAAAGGGAAAAAGGCAAAACAAATCAGGAGGAAGAAAAACAGGACCAAGAACATTGGATGCAAGAAAATTTAATTCAACAAAACATCCAGCAAAAGGGTAACAGGCGCAACATCATCGACAGTTACACATGGGGCCATCCACTTTTAGTTCATGCGCAATTTTATTTAAACACGCATAAAAACAAAAACTTTTCCTGCTTCCTAGCTCTAGACCTCGCAGCGGACTCTCTGTTCTTGATCATCCTCTTGTGCCTCCGGTCGCCCGAGCCGCCCTCACTCTCAGACACCCTCTTCTTGATATTCCCAAAAGCGGCGACATCGCCGGGATTCCCAGGATCAGCAGAGCCCGCCAGAGCCTCAAAAGGGCTAGTGCTGAAGCAGGCCATTCCCGCTCTACTGTGGCTCTGAAACCGAGTGGTGCTCAGCCCGAGCGGGCTCGAGTCGTCGAGGAAGTGAAACTCGGGGCCGGAGTTGTTGAGGCTCAAGAAGGTGAGAGGGTGGTGAGGAGGGAGCGAGGAGGGGGAAGTGATGTTGGCAGGGGTCGGCGGGTCCTTGTGGGAGGGCCGCCCGAGGAAGTCCTGCAGGCCGTTTCCCCGCAAGGAGGGGCCGACAGACGAGGGGCTGTGGTGGTGGTGGTGGTGGTGGTGGTGGTGGGGTTGGAGGGAGGAGAGGGTGATGTCCTTCCACACCTCCTCCATGATTCTTGATGGGGTTAGGGTTTGGTGGTGGCTGTGATGGTGGTGAGATGATGGAGATGGAGGTGGAGGAAAAGAAGAAGAGTTGGGAGTAAGATGAAGATGAAGTCGAGGAAGAAGTCGAGGAGGAAGAGTAGGAGGAGGAGGAGGAGACTCTGCTGATGAGAGCTGTGATTTTGGGGTTGCAGCAGTCGGTGTTACCTTCACTAAGACCACCTGATGCTGACAACATTGCGCGACGAGAGAGAGCGAGTCAAGGATGATGGAAATGGAGACTGTCGGAAATCAAACACACAGTCTCGCTCATGTTTCCACGAAAGAAAGGGACAAAATAAAATAAAATTGGAGAGGAAGGAAGGAGAGTGACGTCGAGAGGATAGAGACCAAGTGGTGGGGGTCGGGTTTATACGGGAGGGGAGGGGAGGGGAGGAGCAGTAGAGAATGTGGCAACAAAAAAGTCTCAGTTCCGTGCTTGAATTTGCGTACACTCCCTCCTTCGGTCGGGCTCCATTCAGGACACGCGCGGCAGGAAGCCGTGGACAGATAAATGAAAGCTCTTCGAAACATGCCCACTCAGACGTCCAATCTCCCCTGCGGAAAATACAAGAGAGAGAAAGCCTCCCCTCTTCTCTCCACGTCGTTTCTCGAAATTCATCATGAAAGTCGGTTTCACGCTCTGGAAAGAAAGCGAGATGAAGAAATGCCCCTCGAGACCTTAGGCATTGCGGAATATATAGCCCAAAGTAGTAAAGGAGTTCCGGAAATAAGTGAATGAGCTAAAATAGGTGCATGAACTAGAGGCAAAAGTAGATATTGCCCCAAATGAACGCTTGGACGATAGATTTCGAGGCCTGAGATGACCGCAAATGGGTAGCGCTTGGATCAAGTCTTTCCCCGCATTGTGATATCATGGGCTGCGTAACGTCTTCTAGAATATGATGCTGCGGCCCTGTGTAGCAAAGAGCGCACCATTTTGTCATCGACAGTTGCATGCACTATCGCCCATTTAATAAAAATTGATGTTGTCATTGGAGTGAGGACAAGAATTCAATAGAGCTAGCTCAAACGTAACTTTCCTACAGGAGACCTCACTATTTAGAAGCGAGGTCCGATTAAGTCTTTTTCATCTTCGCAATGCCTTAGAGATGATTGTTAAGGGCAACTTGCTTTTTTTTTAACGTTCTGCTCTTGCCAACTCTGACAAACATGTCACTTTAATTGACTATATTTGAAGTCGGACGAGCTTGGTGCGAAAAAATTACGTAAGTTCAATTATTTAGTTAGACAAATTAAAAGTTTAAGGTCTTGCTAGGGGAAAAAAAGGCCATAACTTCAAGGATCAAAAGTGGGCTTCAAGGATCAAAAGTGGGCTTTTACCAAATAATATTGAAATTCACTAATTATCTTATAAGTGAACCTGCTCTTTTACTAGTTATGAGTCTAATTCATTGGCGATCTAAATATATACCATTTGATTATATGAATTTTAGTTAACTTATGATTGTTGCATCATTATTATACGCCCGTCAAGAAAAAAATGGTAAGTAATCATCTAGAGTATTGCTTGAATAATAGTAATATTCTGTTGCAATTTAAGGTTATAGTTATGATTCAGACCAAAAAAAAAAAAAAAGTTATAGTTATGATAACGATTACACGATATATTCTTGAGATATGGTTATATATTTGGAAATAAATTACTATCGCTATTATTTGACAAAAAAGTTACTAGCCATGCTCGTAAATGGTAATGATTTTTTTCATTTATTATAATTTTAATATAATAATAGGTGGAGTTAGGTTAGGGTTAATACCATATGATATCTCAAACCGGTATAACAATACCACACGTACCCAAAACTAATATTTGCATCACAAAAATTGCAAACCGTTGCACTCATGTTGTCACGTTTACCCTAAATCAATATTCTAAACCCATAACAAATATATACAAAATTTAAGACAAAATTTAGGCAAAATTAGGGATTTTAGGAGATTTTTGAAATGTAAGGGAGCTCTTGAGACAAAGTTAGAAGGTATTAGAAAATTCCCAATCACAGTCCATTTTCTTTAGATCTGACTTCTCCAAAATGACATCATTTAAGCGAGCCACTTACGTTGTTTTCACATTACATTCCGATCATCCGAGTTATTTGCCACACGTGTCTCCAAATCAGCTATTTAATGGGATATTAAACATAAGTTAATAGAGGGTAGATTTATCATGTATATACTAGTTTTATGGTTTTTTGTGACATAAAAATAAATTTGTTAATGACATAATATGGCTGTATTAGTTTGGATATTTTGGTGATATTGACCTCAATTTTATCCCATCAAAGTTTATAATGGGCATTTATTGGTATTTCACTTATTTCTCATGTAACTTGGAACGAGTTGAAAGACTATTTTCATCACGCAAACCAAATTTGAGAATAGTTATTTTATTTAGGAAAAATAAAAAAAAATTAAAAATATTGCGACTGTACTAATTATGTCATTAAACTTTTAATTATGTCAATTTAGTATTGAACATTTTCAAATTTTGCTAATTGAATCAATTGAGCCAATTTTGACTAAAAAATTATTAACATGAACGTCGGCTATCTTATATGGCCTCGCCGGCCTAGATATATATATCAACTATCTTATATGGCCTTGCCGGCCTAAATGTATAGATATATATTAATAATTTTTGATTTTTTTTATGTTTTCTTTCTTTCTTTTTTTCTAGCGAGGGTCGTAGCCCTTGCTCAAAGTCAACAAGGCTGCAAAGCCCCTAAGCAAGGCCATCACGGCCTCACTAGCTATAATGAAAGGAAAAAGAAAAGAACAAAAAGAATAAAATAATAAATTCATTTTTTTAAATTGTCCACATCAACACTGTCTGGACTAGTATCTACATCAATAATTTTCTACAAAAATTGGTCATAAGGTTTGAATTGGCAAATTGTAAAAATATTTAATACTAAATTAGCATAATTAAAATGTTTAAAATTGAATCGACACAAATGTAATGCATTAAAGACTTTTTCTTTTGATACTTTGCCCTATATCATCCTGGTTTGAGCTCTATTTCCAATTTTCATGGAATGGCTACCCATTCCTACCTTATTTCAAGTTGTTAACCATCTTATTCGAAAGATTTAATGCTTTATCCTTCGCTTGGAGGCTAATTTAATAAGATAGGCTTTTAGCATATGAACCCGATACAAATGGATAAAATAATTATGAGATTTGGTGGGATAATTGCCAATTATTTTAAAATGTCATGTTATTAGATGAATGTGTGATTAATATTTAATTACTTCAATACTCCTTCTCACACATGAATTGGACTTTGGTTTAAGCCTAAAGCGTGAAAATATTTAAACTCGGGACGTCTTGCTCTAATAGCATGTAAGATTTGGTGAGACCACTATATATTATTCCAAAAGCTTAGCATGTTAAATGAATACGTGGTTTAATATTTAATTACTTTAACTACAATCATCGAAGTCCGTTGTGCATGAAGGTGCGAAAAATCAGAAATTAGCAAGAGGGCGTGGATATTATCAAAACTTCTAAGGCTAATGTCAACTTAAAATTTTAGTGCACAATCTTCTTTTTTACAATATAGTATGTGCCGTGTTTTCTAGCTTATTTAGGGACAAAGATTCGTGCTAGAATTTCTCCAAGAGCGTGCTCCAATGCTTGCTCTCAAGTCTTAACTTTAACCTCTTATTTATCGAGAAAATACCATGAGATGTCCGAGTTTTCACAAATGACAAAACACGTGTTAAAATATTTAAATATTAAATCATGCATTATTCAACAACTTAAACTCTTAGATAGTCGGTAGTGGTCCACATTGTATCAAAGCAAGAGATCATAAATTTAAATATTTATAGACCCCTATTTGCTTTTCAGTTGCATAATTCTACGTCTTAGACTAAATTATGTATTTATTTAACAGTTTAAACATTTAAAATAATCGATAATAGTTTCGCAAAATCTCTCCATATAAACCAATGTCTCCAAACTATAGATTGCATACCTTACCTTCGGCTAAATTTTGCTCTTATATGCATGATTATCATCCGTTTTTTGAAAAATCGCCCAAGATGTTTCTCACACCCATCCATATCCAGACTTTGTCCGACAAAACATGAATCCTACACCCTGGCTCGGTCACGTTGTAAGTTAATATTGACTATAATAGTCATTCAATTCTGCGCAGCACGACCATTTGTCATTTTTAGCATGATAGGAGATCATGTATCTTCGACCAATTTAGATCTAGCTGGGGTGGGAATAATGTTTTTGCCCAGTACATCAAATCAGATGATGTCGCGTTTAGCAGGATCGCTTTAATCATCAATCGTGCCCTCAGTTTCTCTTTTCCTTCCAGTGATGATTTCATTCCAAAAATAGTAAACGGAACTGCCCAGAAACTATAAATAAATACACAAAAGTCAAAGATTGACTATACACTAATCACAATAAAATAGAGCATTAAAATGTCAATTTGGCACGTTATCACCGTACTAATGTAGGTCCACTTATAATATATGTATTCATGGCCGATTGCGAACGCACTTAGAAATTTATCACCTGATGCCCCCACCAAGAAGCCCAAAATTTGTCATCAAAGGACAGAAGAGGGCCTACTGGTGTTATTCAGAAAAGAACCGCTAGGGGTTCTTTGTCGTTTCCTTGGCCATCCTTTTTGTTATTCTATCTTTGCCTTAGAATAGGGGAAAAGGAGGACAGAACAATGCAGCCTACGAAGTGCACGCCCGGCCTCTTCCCTCTTCTATCTTAATGATGGAGAGGACATCACTTTGGCCTAGGGTTTAGATTCTCCATCTCACTTCAATTATATTGGATCAGACGACTAGGGACGGGCATGGCTTTTGCCCGGGGCCCCGGGGGGGCGGGTACGGTTTTGGGTGGTGTTGAGACCAATTTTTGTCCTAGATAGTTCATGAAATGTGAAGTCGAGAAAGGGACTGGACGGGACATCTAGGCAAACTAGAATTGTTGCCAGGATATTAAGGAGGAAGATGATATGTTTTCTCATCGACCAGTCAGGATTTGATCCGGAAAGCGTGAATTAATGATGAGATGCTTTGCCTTTTTTTTTTTTTTTTTTTTTTTATCTCAATGTTAATGTCGGAACTCTTATCGCAGTTAACATTAGACAGGATCAAATTCCTAAACGAAATATTTGTACTAGTCACACAAGCTAGATGATTATTCGATAGTAACTCCCAAATCATTCATCGAGGTTTCTCTGGACTAATTTCAGATTTGGGATGTCACACCACATGCGTTGAGGGAGAGAGAGAGAGAGAGAGAGAGATGATGACTGATCCGGGAAGGACAGAAAAGAAAATATAATGGCAACACATGTTGAGAAATGTGACATCTGTTGGGGTGGGGGAAGCGAGTTCTGAGAGTCTGAGCAATGCCGCCACAAGAGAATACGTTAAACGTCTGATGTGTTCTGCAAAAATCCAACAAAGATTCCATTTTCCCTTCCCCTTATCCTTAATTTGAATTGAATGACACAAGTCGTCCCACGACATAAACACCTGTCTCTTGTACATGGGATAAATTGCTACTCCCTCCGGTTCTTCCTCAGAGTCCCCATCTTTCTTTTCTTGGAGAAACCATGCCTCTCTCTCTCGCTTTCTGCAATCATTTATTTAACGCTTTGTTCTCGCTTCACTCACTCACTTCTCTCTCTTTCTTTGACTTGCCCTCTTTTGTTTTCTCGACGGAAAATATTTCCCAAATTAATGTTAGGTCCATGCCATGATTGGAAAACCTATTACGAGAGTTTTTTTTTTCTTTTTAATGCTCGGCCTATGTTGTTTCTTAAACTTTATAACCATTTAAAGAAAGCATAGTCCCATCTACTATCCACCCAACTGCAGACAATTTCATATGGTTCGTGAAATGCGAAATGTAGAAAAATCGGCCCAAAACAAGTTTTAACACTCTTTGATGGGACGAGATTTAGCAGCTGCTCCTGCTTTTATGTGCTCATCACTCCTTCAACCTCTAAACCGGTTAACACCATTCTGTCAAAAAGTGGATGGTGGCATTTATGTGCCCTTTTCTGTGAACCGTCCTATGTTCCCAGAGCTTCAATTATTTAACTGATTACAAAGACCATGTAAATGGGAGGAGACATGCATAAGTTTGTATTAGTCCGAATCGCTGTAGGAGCAAGAAGAAAATTTACTAATCGGTGGGTAGAAACTGGGAAGATTAATAGGTCAAATTCGGTTCATGTTATGAAATGCAAGCAGAAGAATATAACCCATATCAAGAAAAAAAAAAGGGACAAGAGAACCGGCAAACACGGAAGAAAAGAAACAGTCGAGAACTGCACTGTTTAAAGTAACTATGACATGAAACAGAAGGAAAACGAAGTAAGAGGAGAGGATCCCGGAACGACGTCTGTCTCGCTCTTGTTGTACGGGGAACCAAGGCGGGTTCGGTCGAGGTAAGTATAAGTACTCAGACGTCGTCGACGAGATGACGCGATTGATGCTTATATCAGATTCTGCAGTGTCCTCCTAAACAGTGAAGCTGCTCAGAGATCTCGTGGCCTTAATTCATTCACAATGTTTTTTTTTTCGGAAATCCGAAGAATAAATGGCCTTGTTCCTGGAAAAACAGAGAAAGCTTCGCTGGTCTTTCCTCGTTGAATTTCACGACAGAAACCCTAATTTTCTCTTCTTCTCCCTTCCTGATAAAGGAGTAAAGCTTTAGTATTATTAGCCGTTTTGAATGAACTAATTCCATGCCTGCATGTTTAAATGACTGGACTTATTAAATAAAGAATTAAGATAACTAGGTTTTTTATTTGTTTGCACCCGGTGAATTTTCACCAGGCGTAGGCAAAATCAAATTTGTTGATTTTTGAGCTCGAAATTGAGTGTGTAATAGATTAGCGGAGACAGAGGGCCCTTGGATACGAAATTTATTTTATTGAGCTCCGATAATTTCGGTGGAAAATTAAAGACTTGGAAAGTATTTACCTTACAATGTTCGCTCGTTTGTTTTTCTTAGAATTATTAGCCACTAAAAATATTTTTTTATTGATAACATTTATATCTAAATAGTTTTGTAAGAATTGAAAATGTTTTTTGTTTATTAATTTTATAAGTAATATAAGAGGTCATTCTTATGAAAATATTTCTTAAATTATTATTTTTTCGCGGAACAAAAGCTCATCAATTAGTCTTTTTAGAAAAAAAAAATCATAGTGCAATCTTTTAGTTTGATGTTATGCGTTGCCCAAAACCTCGAATTTTGTGGGCGCCATTGGCTGGTCTTTTTGGAATGTACGTGGCCCGGGTGTCGCTGGTTGTTCCAACATTAATTCTAACTTCAAATTAAGCTCATAATTATTTATTACTTAAAAAATAAAATTAGAAAAGTATGACGCGAAATATATTTTCTAGCTTAACAATTTGACCGGAGAAATTTATACTACACAGATGCTAGTCTTCTCCCACCCATGTGACTATGAGTGTCCTTTTATTTTTATTTTTATTTTTTTTGTGACTAGGAATGTTCTTTTTCATTGCTAGCAAATTGAATAAAAATATATATGCTATTTATCTAGGACCTCGTAATGGTACTGAAGATGATCATTTAAAGAATGATAACCCATGGAAAATTAAATTTAGAGTCAATGCCATGGAATCATTGGATAATATTTCACTATAAACTCAATACTTCAAGCTCTATCGTAAGTCATCAAAAATTCTAAAGTGTGTCTATCGTGACAACAATATCGTAAAACTTTTTCCGTGTCAATATAACCCCTAAGTTATGCTCATAGCCACATCAATACCTTGAGCTTTTGTCACACTGATATAAAAATTTAGGTATACGTAGCACAAAAAAAAATGAGATATATATGTTGTGATGGTAGAGTTTAAGGATTTCAGTGATAGATAGATGGCAATTTCATTGTATCAGTATAAGTTTGAAGGTTTCAAAGACACGAGAAAATACCTGAGTGTTGTGGTGGGCCGGCTTCCATCGTTAAAATTTCTCTTATCGTACACGTGCGCATAAAATAATTCGTGATCTTGAACGAAACCATGGGCCTATATTCTGTCTATTGAACAGTCAGCACGAACCACCATAATCACTTATTAGGGTAGTCAGAGACGCGCGAGATTTCCACGTTGGAAACACGCTGCCACCTTCATTTGACTTGGGCCGGTACAAGACCTGTCAATCCTTTTTCACTTTTAAGTTTTCTAAGAGTTACGAGCAGAAGGGAAACGAAGGTCAGAGAAAAATACCCAACGTGTGGAGTGGGGAAACAGGGTTGGAGCCCGGATTCTGATTCTTCGAAGCTGTGGATGAATGAATGTATTCGGAGCGTGCGTGTCTGGAGAAGGGGGCGACACTTGTGCCCGTAGAAGGTAGGTCGGGCGGTAGCAGCAACAGTGGCCCTCCTCATCATCATGACCCCCTTCGGATGCTCTATGCAGCACACATTCCAACACCCTCCCCCCGTCCTCCCCGCAAAAGATCAAATACTTTCTGAAGAGGGAAGGGGTGTGGTCCATTCCATTTCACCAGTATCATCTCAGCCCCACCAACCGGACAGGAAAGAGAGGAACACCCCCTCCAAGACCAACCAGATCGTCACACCTCGGTCCTGCCTTTGCTGTGCAGACAGAAGTCTCGTTAGGGTTTTGTTCCATGTGCCCTTTTCAGTGGGTGTAGATGAGAGCGACTGGTCTTGGCAACCCCCCCTCCGAACGTTGTCTCTCGGGAGTTCCGCGTTCGTTCTCGACATGAAGTTCAGTTCGGTTTGAGTCAGAATTGAGCGAGCTTGTTGTCGCTAGCGATGCTGGTGAGAGTAGTGCCTACAGAACAAACCCTAACTAGAAAAAATATATATTTATAAAACCGATTACTTGTATAATCTACAAAAATAACTAAAGAAAATATTTTTATCTTCAACAAAAATATTCAGACATATAACATCAAAGCTAATGAAAATATTTTCCATTAACTTATTTTTTGAGTGATTCAAAAAGTTTTGTTTGGGGAATTGTTTTTCAAATTATACGCTTTCAAACTAAATAAATGCACTTAACTCGAATTATAAGTCTTAGAGTGAATGTTGTATTTGGTATGGAATGGAATCAGAAAATAGGTTGGAACCGTAATGCCATGATGATTCTAATACCTTTGCTAAATTGTGGGAATGCAGTGCAATGGGAACTTTTGGGTTTAATTGTAAGCAAAAAGTTTGTGGAAATAGAATTCAATGAGATTTTTTTAATAAATTGAATTATATTGCACTCACGGTATTAGTATAATAATTAATATTAAGGATTGATCTTTAATCATTATCCATAGGAGAATAGTATAATATTGATGCTTCTCAAACGTCAATAATTATTATGAATTACTTTATAGTAATCGTGTTATTCATTAGTTATATTTATTAACTATAATTTAAATTTACAAATAATTGAATAATGTAACAACTAAAATTTCTTAAATAGAATTTATAATTTATAAAATATTAATATTAAGAAATTAAATATTTAATAGTAATTGCACTATTCATTAATGAAAAAATCTAAATATTCAATAATAACTTATATATATTATATAAGTTATCTCGTTCATCATTACATAAATATACTAGTATAAATATAATATTTAAAAACTCATAATTATTAATTAGTTTAATGAAATATATATTTCAATATGATTCCAAAATAAATAACTAGTACTTTTTAAAATTTTAAATTATACTAATTAATTAATAATTATTATCTATGTTATTTTATTTAATAATTTTTTGGTTCAAAAGGGAAAGGAATGGGCATTCCTAAATGAAAAGCCCATTCTTTTCAACCAAACATAACGTATTTGTAGTTCTAGAAACAAGGTCAAGTCGTTTTGAATAAATGTTTAGCTTGTATTTTAAGAAAAACCAAACTTATATTCAAAAGTTATATTTGGAATGAAAAATATATAGTTGTGCAAACAGTGCTCTCATTCTTATTCCGCATAGGTATAAACAGATTCATGGCTTTGATCCTTCTCATTATCTAATATAAGATGATCTTTAATTGATTTTGGTCGACTAATTTTGGAGCTGAATCAACCCCAACGATGAGCTTTTTAAGCTGCTCATTTGGGCCTTATTTGCTATGCACTTACATGATCATGAACGAAGCCCTCGATTTTGCTCAGGTTTTTGAACTAAATGTTTCATAGGGAAATGCCACCTTGTCTCTTAATCAAAAAATTTTGTTTTGACGACAGATTTCATCACCGTATGCTGCACCATTATCGGAGCAGTGTTCCTAGCAGACAGCAAAGGTATGTTTGATAATCATTTTATTTATGGAAATAATTTTTGCTCAGAAATAATATTTTCTGATTTTGTTCTTGGACAGGTTTATGAGCATTTGAAAACTTTAGTAACCATCCAAAATTTTTATTTTGAAAATAGAAATTTTTTTAGTATAACCCTCAAATTTTTTTGTACCTTAGAATTTCTTTTAATTTTTTAATAAATTTTTATTTTTTTTTTTTATTTTCCCTCTCTTCTTCCTCTAACTAGTTGCTGGCCACTAGCAAGGGTCAACCTCATGGTAGCTGGGTGAGGCTTGCCTCACTAGATCTGGCGAGGCTCTAGCGAATTTGCCGAACCTCGTTTGGGCGAAAAAGAAGAGGAGGAAGAGAAAAACATAAAAAGAAAAAGGAGATAAGAAAAGAGAAAATAAAAAGAATATGTTTTGGGTTTGATTTTGGAATAAAGAAGTATTTATTTTTTTTTTTACTTTTTGATTATGTTCTAAATCTATTATAGGGAACAAAAAAAAATGTTATTTAATTTATTTATTTATTTTTTTTTGTTCCTTGGACTGAAAGAATAAAATTAGATATTGTCTGACATGTTACCAAATATACCCAAGTGAGTTGATAGTCTTACCTGGAAACATTTCAAATGAGGAAATCAAATATTCCAATTCACATCTGCTAAAACTTTAGCTAGTCAACCTCAAGAACAAATGAACGTCTATAAACATGAGAATGAAAAAATCAAGTTCAACAACGTAGATTTCATTAAAAAAAGGCATGAATTCCCATGACTCTATCACGAGACAAACTTTTGCGTAGGCAAGTATCAAGATGGGGCAAAGATGAGTAACCCAAAAACTAAACAACACAGTAGAATGACGAAGAATAATTTGAGTGATAGAGACGCTTGATAAAAAACAGAGCAGTTCATTCAAGCGACAGAATGTTTGATCAAAGAAAGAGCAGTTGTGTGCCCTCTTGCAACATGAACTAGAAATGTTCCATCCCTTGTTCTCGTGAAAAAGCATGTATGGACCGCATTCGCAAGAAATGTATGGACCGCATTCGCTTTCTTGCATCTTTTGGCATTGTATCTTCAACTTCAAAACCAGAGGAAATTTGCCCCAAAGATCGAGCAAAGTAACCATCCAAGGGGCGAAAAGTAGGTCCCAAGATGACACATTAACTTCAACAATCATCATCCCAGTATGCATGTCCTCATCACTCGCTTGACCAGCTATTCCTGCCATTGGCCACTGATCCGCAATTCATAAGTCTTGTCAGTCCCTATTCTACCATTCCTTTGTTTGTGTCCCTTCCTAATTAAGCATCCATCCATAAAAGTATCAAGAAACAATATGGCATCGCACAAGCACAGCGATGGTCAGTAAAGCCCAGATCATCGAGAGATATGATTTTGTGAAATGCCCAAGTACTCTACTGGACTGGAGGGCTAGTGTCACTGAAGACCTTGCAGTCCCAATGAACAAGCCATCTCTCCCAGTCATCTCGCTTTCTAACCATTTCGCCCTAAAGAACAACATCGAATAAAAGAAGAATCCACAATTATATCTAAAATGGCGTGTAACTGTTAAAAAAAAATGGCGTGTAAAGAAACGTGGAGGGTTTACTTGAACAGGAAGGAAGCAAACTTCAGATAAGGCAGACCAAGGAAGATGGAAAAAATGTAAATGTACAACTAATTGAAAGCGAATGAATAGGGTAAGTCGCAACAAATCCAACAAGATAGACATTTAATTGGTAAAGAGCTTATAGCCATCCCTAGAACATCCCAAACACTTCAAACCCTAGAAAACGAAATATTTACTTGCCTCCATGTACAGGGTTAAGAAACAGAGCAGCAAGAGATGAGAAGTATCGAATGCTCAGGACTGTTGCTGAGCATCCATGTCCCCACCGGCATCAGCAAGAGCCATCTCTCTCTTAGCCAATTCAATGTCCTCGTCGACCATCATCCTCACCAACTCCTTAAACCCAACCTTGGGCTTCCAACCCAGCACCTTCTTGGCCTTCCTAGTCGACCTCCTCCGGCCCGAGGTACCTCTCATCCAATACCACATGGTGCTCCCAATCCAGCCCTGCATACTCAAGCGCCTCGTCCAAGAAATCCTCCACCGTGTGCGACTCCCCCGTCGCGACCACGTAGCCGTCCGGTCTTTCGTGCTGCAGCATCAACCACACCGCCTACGCGTAGTCCCCAGCGAACCCCCACTCGCCGTGGTCCTCCAGATACTCCAAGTCCTCCACGACCAGCTCGCGCCGCAGCCCCACCTTGCCCTGCCTCGGGGAGTCGTGATTGAACAGGATCGCGTTGCACGCGAACAGCCCGCGGGCCTCGCGGCCGGTAGGCGGTGCACTGGGACACGGCGTAGAGGAACGGGGATGTCTCAGACAGCGGCAGCGGGTTCTGTCCGCTCATCGCCCAGGACCCAGATGCCCTAGACCGCGTCCCGAACATCTCCGAAGACCCAGCCTGGCAGTAACGGATGTGGCCGAGGCCGGTAACGGGGACGTGAGGGCGCGCTCGGCCTCGAGGAGCCGGAGGGCGACATCGGCGACGACGTCGGCCGGCGAAGGAGACCGCCACGTCGGGCTGGGCGGGAGATCGTGTCGATGCAGCGGCCGAGAGAGGGGGCGTCGGTGAGATTGGCGTAGTGAAGCTTCATCCGGGCGTTGTAGGGTCGACGTAGATGGGGTCGGTCCGTCGCCCGACCTCGTTAACCTTTGTCGAGCAAGAACTCCGCGAGGTACGACCCATCCTGGCCGGTCATGCCGGTGATCAGGGCCACCTTGCGGTGGTGCTGCGGCGGCAGGTCTTCAACGATGGCTCCGGATCCGGGTTTTGGGTGCGTCGTTCCGGGTCGCCATTGCTGCGGCGGCGGGGGCTTCGCACTTGGTTTTTTTTTTTTAATGGGGTAAGATTGGTAAGTTTTTGGGAGATTTATAAGAGGCGGGAGAGGAGATTAACGGAGTAGGGGCAGTTCAGTCATTTTAACTGAACCTCCTACCTTTTGCGCGCCTTTTTTCTTGCTGACTAATGAGATCGCGCCACGTCGGTCCGGAAAGATAGTTTTAGTCGGTCGATATGGAGAAGTCGGCGAAGACTCCGGAGATGGGGATCTGGTGTTCCTTGAGGGCCGGATTTACCGTGCGACGGCTAGTGCGGTGCATTGTGAACCGTCGGATGAATGCTTCTGATAAAACAACGGCCTGGTATCCTAGAAAAATCCAAATTTTAGGTGCGGTCCCAATTTTAGGTTAATACCCTGAAAAACGCCAAACTGATACACCTATGACAAATTTACTAAAAATTAATTTTTTGACTAAAAAAAACTTTAAATTAATATACCTTTGACAAATTTATCTCAAACTGATATAATTGTGATAAATTTACCTTTTGTTAGTTTTCGTTAAATTTTATTATTAAATTATTAAATTAAATAACACGTGATAGTTGATTAGTATACTAATTTGGGATTTTACTTTCCATTTGTCACAGTTTACAATTTTTATGATTTTTTTGGTGATATAAATCCAATTTAACATGGGGTATATTTGTTATACATGTACCAATTTGTGATTTTTGACAGTTGAATAAATTAATTTGGGGTAAATTTGTCATAAATATACCGGTTTAGAGCTTTTTATGGTTAGTTGAGGCAAATTTGTCACAAGTGTATTAGTTTTGGGTTTTTCATGGTCAAAAAAATAATTTGGGGTAAATTTGTCACACGTATACTAGTTTTGGGTTTTTTAGGGTATTAATCCCCCAATTTTATCCTATAATTTCTTTTGTCCCATAAAAATCCTAAACTTTGGGTTTAGTTCAAATCATTTTTTAAACTTTTTTTCTGTCTCATGAAAAACCCTCCTCTTTAGGTCATGTCCCATTTTACCTTCTAATCCTAATTTTACTTAATTATTTTTTTCATAATAAATAATAAATTGTTACTTCAGTGACATATTTGCCTTCCTTAGCCCTTTGTTCAAAATTTTTCGTTAACAACCAAGAGATGAAAAACTCTCGAGCATGAGTTATTTGAGTGTCCAAAGGGAAAGCTTTTTGATAGCAAGAAATGGAACACTCTCAATTTTACTATGAAATTTTTTTATCCTATAAAAAACCCCAAATTTTATCAATTCCAATTATTTTCTAAACATTTTTTTTTGTCCCATGAAAATTTTGCAACTTTAGATCATGTTCTAATTCTATCATCCAATCCCAATTTTTATGTCTCATAAAAAGCAACAAATTTTCACTTGAATCACAAATTTTTCGTTGACAACCGAGAGATGGAAAACTCTCAAGCACGAGTTATTCTAACGTCCAAGGGTGAACTTTTTGACCGCGAGGGATGGAGCCCTCCCAAACATGAAAGATTGAAGATTGAGCGCACAACCGAAGATCCTGAGTGATATGAAAGGAAAACTCTCTTAAAATTAAGAGCATATTAATGGAATGTCATTTTGATTATTCTAAGAATAATTAATAGAATGCCATTCTCATCATTCTAGTTTTTATCAGAATATCATATCCAAGATGACGTTATTTGGGCTGGTATAGAAATCCATCTCCAAAGGACTGTTTCTTGGATTTGAAACTTGGTGGAAAAAGTAGAGCAATAAGATCACTAAGGGTGAAGGGTTAATGGGGGCAGAGAGCAAAAACAATCCTATTAATCAACCTTATAAAATTCCTAACACGTGATATCAATTGCAATCAAATTCCTACATATTAATAAATGTAGGAGTTTTCTAGATGTCATACTTAGGTTTTCTCGGATATTCTAGAATATTCTAGGGACGGGTGATACGGTAATTATACATTTATGTAATAAATGCAGATCGTTTGATAGATGGGGATGCAATTTCCGCTGTTAGATCAAGGAATGATCTATGGCTACAATTAACCTTGAACTTATATATATATGGATATCATCCCCTTCATTTGTATCTTTTTCACAAGTGAAATACAATTTAGAGATACTCTAAAATCCTTATGAGCCGAGTTATTAGCCCCATGAGTAAAGAATCGCTAGATTCATCAACCCATCATTCAAGAAATTGAAAAAAGTACCCGTCATTCATGAAATCGACAAAAGTAATAATTCATTTAAGAAAAATATGACTTCCCATGACTCTATTATGATACAACTTCTGAGCAGGCAAGTATCAATTCGGAGCAGGCAAACATCAATTCGGACAGATGAGTGCCTCATTTATGAAATTGACAAAAGCCATTCAATTACATGTGCCTCATTCGGAGAAGGAGTAAAGATGAGTGAATGATAAGCTAAAGTTGGAACAATGAAAGTTATTCAAGTTGACAGGGCACTGCATATCGCTAGTTGTAGCATCCACTGGAACTATTCCATCCCATGTATCAACCAGGCTCGTTATCTTGCATCATTTGGCATTGTATCTTCAGCTTCAAAATTGGAGCAACCCAAAGATCGAGCACAAATAACCAAGAATGAAAACTCGATAACACATTAACTTCCACCACCATTATCCTGATGTGCGTCCTCATCACTCATGCTATCAGTTCGACCAGCTATTCCTTCCATTGGCTGTTGATCCACAATTCATAAACTTGTTATTCCTTTTTTAATTTTCCTTTGTTTGTGTGCTTAACAAGAATCAATGTTCCATACCCTTCGGGCAAGGTTATTTCTAAAAGGTAAATTACCTGCACAATATATTTTTCCAAACTCAGACCAATCAAAACAACCTGGGTCTCTCACATTACAACGCACTTACGATGACTTGGATCTAACAAAGATGATGACCCAGCTGACTTCCATTTGGGTATCGACCCGAGTCCTCATTCTGATGTGACTGCGATGTCTGCATCAACCATTTCGATAATCTCGCTGACCTTGAGTGCATAAATTGCATAAATCGCTCCTCCCTCCAAAGATTTGTGCATCTAGCCTCCGCCCAAATGGACTTGTAGCCTTGTGAGATTATATGGGCAATTTCTCTGGAAGAACCTCTCACAAAGTCTTTTTCGTTCCTTCAGTTCTGTTTTCTTTTTCTTATTTTTGGTTTTTTTTTTTTTTGGTAGAGGTAGACATTTCACGTTGCAAAGCCAGGGATGTGAACCTAACTTACTTTACTGGACGCTGCAGGATATTTTACCAGAAGAAAATGTTCATAAAGGCAACTAAAGAAAGAAAAGCAGAGGAAGAAATTGTCTCGACTTTTATAAAAAATACTGAGGACATTTTTAACTCCGATTTCTTACAATTAAAATTTAGTATAAACTCATGCACATATCACCCGGTCCACATCCCTTGGGTCAAGCTCTTGATAAAGTACCGAGGAGCTGTCGTTTCAATGCGACTCTCAACTTATGTATCCATCCCTCTTCATCCGAAGTAGGAATGGGGATCTAAGAAATTTCTTGCCCCTCCTAAACAGAACAAGGAAGCGCAACCGTTTCAGACATCCTGTACATTAGCTCTTTAGGATAACAAAAAGAGAAGGACACTGTTAATATTCAGTAGAATGCTCGACACTGCTTAATAACTTCAGAGTGAGATGGGATTCTCCAGAAATTTTCTTCCATTAATAGAAGAGCACAAAACAAACCAAGTCTTTTCTCTGTTGATATGAGGATATCTTCCATAGGCACAGCTAAGCCCAGTTTCAAGTTCCATTATCTCCCGATGCTATATATCACCCCGCAAGACAGAAACTATAGAACACAACAATCAATTTCAAACCATCCAAACCATGTCTTTTCTCTTGTTATGAGCACTGGGGTGTCGAGGAAGGCTCGATTGGATAATACTCCGTATCATGTTTGTTCATTCGTGTAGTTAACGGTATTCTTTTCATCGAGAAGATACAAGTTACCCTGACATAACGGTCAGTCAACTTCCTTATTGAAGTAAACGTGCTAATCAGCCTTTGCGAAGACAAAGGATGACATTGGTAAAAGCTTGGAAACAAGAATTGTGTGGAGGTGGTTTTTTATGGTTCGACGAGAGTGGAGACGTTTGGTTTAACTTGGCGAAACTATTTGTGTTTTGTACTTTAGCCTCCTCTCATACTTAAAACTGGTGTTTTCTGGTCCTCCATCAAGACAGGTGCAACAGAACATCATTAATCTTGCGTTTCTTTGGATTTGCATTCTCGTTTGCATCACATTGATTTAGCACAAGAACACATTCATCTTATTATGCTGTCCCTACACCAAATATAGATCAAGGCCAGGCCAAAAACATTTCAAGTACCATAGCACATTCATCTTTTCTTTACACTGTCCCCAAGAGTTAATAAAATCAAATTCATGCCAACCAAAACAATTCCGGGTACTGCATATTTTGTGCAGTCAGACCCCACAGCATAACTTGACTTCTTCGCCAGAAAAGCTAACCAAATGGAAGCATCGTTGAAAAGGCCAAGACAAGTAACTAAGAAATTCCTCAAATTCACCGTGTAAGGTGTAGTTATAGCCTATAGTTCCGACCAAAGAAAAACATAATGTGTACTTATAGGAACGAGGTTAATAAAGATTGTAGTTACAGATTATCACCCATGACAGATAGGTTGGGGACTCAGATTTAATATTTTTTTTGTGGCCTTCCTAAAGGAACTTTTCGGACAAACGCTTTTCTCAGCTCACTAGAATTTAAGCAGATCTAAAGAAAGTAAACACGCAGGCTTAGACTCATCCGAAGCTCATCCGAACTTGAACAAGAAGGTGGCAACTTCAGATGAGGCGAACCGAGGAAGATGAAAATGTCTAAATGTACTGATCGAAAGCGAATGAACAGGGTAAGTTGCAACAAATCCAACGGACATTTGAGCGCATTGGTCTACCCAACAAGATAGACATTGAACTGGTAAAGAGCCAATAACCATCCCAAGAACATCACCAACCCTTTATACATTAAAAAACAAAATATTTACTTGCGTCCAGCTGATCTACTAAAAGCAAAACTAAAATGGAGCACAGGGTTAAAAAACAGAGCAGCAAGAGACAAGCATTCTTGTGCCGACCAGAATCAGCAAGAACCTTCTCTGTCTTAGCCACTTCAATGTCCTCGTCGACCATCATCCTCACCAACTCCTTGAACCCAACCTTGGGCTTCCAACCCAACTCCGTGTTTGGGCGCGTCGTTCCGGGTTGCTATTGCTACTGCCTTCGCAAAATAATTAGAAATTATTATTATTAAATTTTTTTTAACAACAATTAGAAATTATTGTGCAACTTACTTTTTCAAAAATTTTATTGTTAATAGTAAATTGTTATCCTCTACTTAAAGACTAGCAAAATACTGGGACAAGAGAGGTCAGTTTTTGGCAGACTTTTAGGAGGCGGGAGAGCAACGGAGTAGGGGCAGTTCAGTAATTTTAGCTGAACTTCCTACCTTGCGCGCCTTTTTTATTCTACTAATGAGATCGCGCCACGTGGGTATAGAAGGATGGTATAGTCGGTCAACATGGAGAAGTCGGCGAAGACTCCGGAGATGGGGATCTGGTGCTCCTCGATGGCCGGATTTACCGTGCGACGGCAATTGTGGTGCATTGTGAACCGTCCGATGAAGGCTCCCGGTAAAATAACGGCCTGATACCCTAAAAAAAACTTAATTTTCGGTTGGGTTAATACTCTTAAAAACCGCAGGTACACATTTTACCAAAAAAAAAAAAAAAAAAAACCGCAAGTACACGTATGACAAATTTACTCTAAATTATTTTTTTGATCATAAAAAATCATAAACTGGTATATATGTGACAAATTTACCCCAATTAACCATAAAAAATCCATAAATTGATATATTTATGACAAATTTACCACAAACTAATTTATTTGACGGCCAAAAATCCCAAACTGTAACAAATATACCACATGTTAAATTGGATTAATACAAAAAAAATTACAAAAACTATAAACTGTGACAAACAAAGAGTAAAATCCTAAATTGATATATCAGTCAATTGTTGTCATTTAACTTAAAATTTAACGGAAACTAACAGAGGGTAAATTTATTACAGATGTGAACTAGATAAACTAGATACTGATTGGTTTGGTCTAGTTCGGGCGGTTCCTGATTTGGTTGATTTCTCTTGTTTATCCCTAGTTTTTACTTAAATTTCATATTTAAGAAGATGTTATTTGTGCCAATATAAAATCCATCTCCGAGGACCGATTCTTGGATATGAAATTTTGGAGGAAAAGTAGAGCAGTGACGTGAAAATGTCACGTAAGATCACTCAGGAATTTTTTTGAATAGAGTTTTTTTACAAGACAAAAAAATTTTAGAGTAGCATTGAGATTGAATTTTTTTGAACAGAGTTTTTTTACAAGACAAAAAAGTTTAGAGTAGTATTGAGATTGGACTTAAAGTTTAGGATTTTTTATGAGATAATTTTTTTTTTTTTAAAGTAGAATTGGGATTGGACCTTAAGTTTGTGATTTTTTTTTTTTTTATGAGATAGAAAAAAAGTTTAGGGTACATTTTGGTACTGAAGTTAAATTGGAAGTTTTTTAGGATATTAGGCCCGTTTCATAATAAATACTAATTAATAATTAACAATTAATATTGTCTATGTAATTTTTTTATTATAAATTTTTGGTTAAAAAAAAGTAAATGGGAAGCTCGTTCCTTCCAACCAAACATAGCATAAGAAATAAAAATTCCAAGTTTGAAGTTTTAGAAGCGAGGTCTAAGTCATTTTAAATAGATTTTTAGCTTGTATTTGATGAAAAAACCAAAATTAGAGTCAAAACTTACAGTTAAAATGAAAAATATATAGTTGTGCAACGATACTTTCATTCTTATCGTGAACATGTATAAAAATCAAGCTTTTCAAACTTCACAAAGGCTTGATCATTTTTTTTCCTTTCATTGAAGGTATGAATTTTTCCTAAATTTGAATTCCAAACAGATCCGTGGCTCTGATTCTTCTTTTTGTCCGATTTAAAATGATCTTCACTTGATTTTGGTAGAACAATTTTGGACTAAGTAAGAACATTTCATTCAGGGTAATTCCTAGCTGAATCAAACTGAACAATGAGTTTTTTAAGCTGCAAATTTGAACCTCGTTGCTAAGCAATGACATGAACGAATCTCTTAATCCTGCTCAGGTTTATGGACTGAATGTCTCATTGGCAAAGGGCACCTTGTCGCTCAATAAAAAACATTTAGTTCTGACAGAGAATTCATCACTGTATGTTGCACCATTCTCAGAGCAGCAATACCAACAGACACCGAGTGTGTTGATAATCTTCCAGGGAAACATTTCAAACGAGGAAACAATATCCTCCAACTCGCATCAGCTAGAACTTTAGCTAATCGACATCCAGAATAAATGATGTATATAAACATGAAAATGACAAAATCAAGTTCAATTACATGTAACATTTCATTAAAGGAAGGCATGACTTCCCATGACAATTAAAAGACTAACTTTTCAGCAGGCAAGTATCACACAGGAGCAAAGATGAGTACATCATAAGCTAAAATTGGAATGATGAAAAGTTATTCGAGTTCCCAGGGCACCGCACGATCCAAAACATTGAAGTTTTGTTGCCAGTTGTAGCATCAACTAGAAGTGTTCCTCCCTCCTTTTCCCATGAAAAAGGATGTATCAACCAGGGTTCGCCATCTTGCATCTTTTGACATTGTATCTTCAACTCCAAACCGGACGAAGATCACCCAAAGATCGAGTAATGTGAAACTCAATCCCAATATGACACATTAACTTCCACAGTCATTATCCCGATGCATGTCCTCATGTTATCAGCTTGACCAGCTATTCCTTCCATTGGCTATCGATCCACATAGCCTTGTTATTCCTTTTCTAATTTTCCTTTGTTTGTGTGCTTATCAAGAATGAATGTTCCATACCCTTCGGGCAAGGTTGTCTCCAAAAGGTTGATTACCAGTCACAACAGATTCCCCCGAACCCATACCAAGCCAGACCAACCAATAAAAAGCTTCCAGTCTCAGGTCTCTCACATCACAGCGCACTCCCTTTTTCAGCCGAAATACAGTGATTTGGATCTAACAAGGACGACCCAACTGGCTTCCATCTGGCTAGTCTTTACACAATGAGGATTTATCCAAAAAAGTATCAAGAAACAATATGGCATGTTACAAGCACAGCGATGGTCAGTAGCCCAAATCATCAAGAGATGATTTTGTGAATGTCCAGTATATCTACTGGACTGGAGAGCTTGTATCACTGGAGACTTTGAAGTCCTTAGGAACAATCCATGGCTTCCAGTCATCTCGCTTCCTAACCATTTCGCCCTGAAGAGCAATATCGAATAAAAAAAGAATTCACAATTATCTAAAAACGAAACAGATTATATATAATGTACATAATTTAAACTCAGCTCATGCATAGAGAGTTACTGAATTATACCTGTATTTCCAACATGGTTGAACTTCGAATGGCATCTAAAATAAGATTAATATCTCTCGTCATACTTGAAACCTGTACAAAAGGGCACAGAACATACTGTTTATTGACTCAACGTATTGGGAACAGAATGTCATGTGGAAGAGCCCGGCAATATTCATGCATTCATGAATATGATACAGTTTCGCACTTGACTTCACAACATTATCACATCCTGTGGCCTAGATTAAGTGAAGAGTGGGAGTGTAAAATGGAACCCGAACGCGAGAAAAGAGTTTTGAAACTGAATATGTGGGTGGAGCATAGAGTAAAAATCCAATTTCGGTGTCGGAATAACTTTTAAACTCTATGGGATGGCTCTACTGGTAACTGAATCTGACTAGACAAAAGTTGATTGACAAGATTGGAAGGTCTCCTTTTCTCAATCTCAGTTGTTCCCTCAAGTGCGTATTTAGAAAGTACGACAGAACTAATTTCTTCACCAAAAGACATTATACTTAACTACGGGGTTAAAGATCCAGACAATATCAGAATGCATGCTCAAGCACATGTGCGCACGCAAAGGTATCACTCTTTTTCTTGTTAAATTTGTAGATACTTCTGTTTTCATATGATCTGCCTACACATAAATCCGAAAAACCGCAAGTCTGTAAACCCAAAAATTTGCAGAAAACCCATAACAGAGCAACATGATTAACATTTTGCTTCTCCATGCTTATATACCAAAATAAAGAATTGGATCTAAAAGCAATATAAGACAACACTCAGGTAAAAAAGCAGTATAGAACCGTGCAAACAATTAAATCATCCCAAAATAAACTCACCTTCTTAAACGCTGCTATTATTGAAATGTGGACCCAGCCCTGTTCATCCCATTCCTTCCGAAAGTGGAGATCTTTTATTAAATTCTCCTTACTACAAGAACCGAATTGAATGACAAATAGAGTTAAAACAACTCAAAGGAAAAGTACAGCTCAATCAAGAATGATGAAAGAGAGAAATATAAGTACCTGAAATAATACTCTATCTGCTTCAATATCTCAAAATGCAATGGAGAATAGACAGGAGGAGGCGGCGCTGAAAAGGGACCGCTGGCTTGTATATCAGGATGTGGGGTCGGGAAAAAATGAGGTGCCATCTCTGACAAATTATCAAGATATCAATAACCAAACATGTAGCGATTTAGAAGAGAGGACAAAAACAATTAATTTGGCTTACCAGGATAAGCTAAGGGGTTACCAAATGGAAATGCCTGTGGTTGGATTAATGGTTGATAAGGAGGAGGAAAAGGGAAAGGGAGTGGGAGTTGCAGCACCGGCCTCATGAACCTGGGATCAAATCCTCCAACTTGACGAGGATGCCACTCTCGACTCCCTCGCGGTTGGTCATGCCTAAACATTTGCTGGTGAAAACCAGCAGCACGCATATGTTGCCCGCCGCTACGGTTTCTGAAAGAGGAGCTCCGCGGCTGCTGATGCCCATTCCTAGAAGCTGGGCCAGTTTGCTGAAAGTCAAAAGGGCCTGTTGCGATGCCACTGGTCGACGGGCCATTGCGCCTCATCGATCTTTGGCGTGTGGGCATTATGTGGTTTGGAGTCTCGACTTTATTGGTTTCAGTCCCCTATACCATAAAAAGCAGAATATTAACTCAAATAAACCGGACAATACAGCATGGCAAAAGCTACACCCACCTGAATAAACCGATACAGCTGATCAACAAAACCAGAGACAGAAAAAAGATAATAATCCTGGACCACATAAACTGTAATTATGTCTGTCTGTTTCGTAAAGAATGGATTCCATCACCGCCATACACATAGAAATTTGTTTCCATAATTATACATTCCTATAATCAAGACGAAACAACAATCTACCTCCATCTCTCTCACCGCCCCCCCGGGTCCCAGCAAATTTACCAGACAATTCAGAAAAGGTTTGTGACTTTGGTTATGCTTATGTTTAAGCAGTTCAAGAAAAGGGTGGGGGGCAAAACTCTACCTTTTCCCATCCACTGCAACTTCCCATTAATCTGCTTCTATGCATTCAATTCAATTATACGCATTCACCCACGCTCTATTTTAAGACGTACAAGATCTAGAATTCCAGAAGCATATATATCTAAACGAACACACGGCAGAAATCCAATACATCGCATCATGCTCCCACACTCTCCAGTAATAATCCAGTAGCGAAAAGAAGATCGCCATCACGTCCAGATTAATACGAAAACTTGTCCTACGGTAACCAAACAGAGCAGCGAAAAAGACAATCGGAGAGCCAAAAAAAGAGAAGAAAAGAGAAAAGGAATCACCTTCGATACGGACAGTCCCGACAACGCACCAGCTAACTCCTCGGCGTGGGGCTCCGGCGACGACTTCGGCGGGGAAGAAGCGGAAGCCCTAGCGGGCTCCGGGAGGGCGGGCCGCGCGCCCGGCCCGAGCAGGCCGCCCGCGGCCTCCCCGCCGGCCGGCTCGCTCCGCGCCGGGGCGCCCCCGGCATTGCCGCCCGATCTCTCCGGCTCCGCCGCGGGAGACGGCGAGGGGGACGGTGGCGCGATCGCGGCCATCGGCGGCTGGAGCAGGAGCGATCACTCTTGCGGGAAGAGAGAGGGAGGGAGGGAGGGAGGGAGGGAGGGAGGGAGAAGGGCGACGACGACGACGACGACGACGACGACGGAGAGAAGGCGACGACGAGGGAGAGGAGAGTACAGCGGGGCCGCGTCGGGTTTTATATGAACCGCGACAACGTTTGTAGGACGAGGATCGCGACCCTCTGTCCGAGTCCGATTCCGAGTCAGCCTGGTTCAGGATTTTGATGCAAACATTCTTTTTAAACTTTTCAAAATCCACACACACACACACACACATATATTTATATATATTTATATATATTTCATGTTATATAGTTTGCATATATCAACGATGGAGATATAGACTTTTGATAGGTTGAACAAATCTAGAAACAAATCTATGTGAGGTGAAATTTGAATTGATTTTTTCTTTGAAAAATTATATAGTTTCAACATCCGATGGATATCCTTCCTCAAACGGGCGATGTCCATTTAAATGCTGGACGAAAGATTACTACTGTGTAATTTTAAGAAGCGTATACTTACTATCTACGGTTGATTCGGATATTTAAGCCGGTATAAGTATCGGATGTTAAATTATTTTTTGAATGAATTTACTGAAATGTTTTTTTTTTCTATATCAACTAAACCGTTTAGGTATAGGGTGTTGCTATTAATAGTAGCATACCCTATTAATTCATTGTTTAAGTGATATAGAAGATTAAAAAAAAAAATATTATTATTGTTATTATTAGTATTTCATGAAGTAGACACATCATAAAATTTATCACTATTATTTTTAGGAAGTTTTATTTTTGCCGCTTGAAAAACTTGGCGAACCAAACGTTGTCTTATGCAAATTGAAGGATTCAATTTTAGAATATTATTCTTGTAACATGTGCTACACACATATATAAAAGAGATCATGAATCTCAAACTTTTAGGGTGACAATTTAAAAAAAATTCATATCGATCGTGAAAATGATCATAACTATATATCGTAATATAATTGATATATTTATATAATTTAACAATATCAATATAAAAACCATATCATCTCAAAATCTTTCACTTGTTCAAAAATCATATTTAAATTTCATTTTTCGAGTGAGAACTAGTTCTAGAACATTCTTTCCCTAAATTAAATTTAAATCTTCGGACCTTATCTTTTTGGGTACTACTTATTTTCCTTTCTTTTTTCCAAATTCATACTTACATATCGGTAAGGGTGGTAGAACATCTATCTAAATTTATATTGACCCCAGTGAGGTGCATAGTAACTAGGCAATATCACATGCCATGATCTCATCACCATCATCATCTTATGCCAAACTTAGGAGCGGCCTTGGGTTCGTTTGAAGGGTCAAGACCATTATGGAAAAATGGCTTTCTGAAGTTCGTGTTTGCGCCGACCCTCATCATGATCAACGATTTAAGATAGTAAGATTGCGCATTCTCAGGAGGCCTAATCTCGTGATTTGGAGATTAGAGGAGCTTTTTTGACTTTGATTATAATGGGGATTATGCAACCTCTAATCACATGATTAGCAATTAAGACACTGGTGGTGGTGGTGGTGGTGGTGGGGGTGTGACGTTGAGGACATGAATTGAATTGGGTTCAATTGCGTGTAGACTTAGACCACGTGTGTGAAAGGGATTTTGGCGAAATTTGCTGTTGACCGAGACCCCCGGGGGACGATCCGGTCGACGGGCCAAGAGCTAAAAGCTGCGATTCGATTGGGCAGCGAAATTGTCGCTGAAATTCTTAGGTCTTTCGTTCCTACACGTTCTTTTGTTTTGTTTTTTCGCCCATCACCAAACATAAAGGTGCTGAAAAAAATAATAACATAAATTCTAAGAAGAGATGGAAACTCTAAATGTCAATTATTGAAGTTACAGTGCAATTCCCCCGAAAATGCGAAGCTAGGAATACGAATTCTTATGATGTCCCATGTATTCAAATTAGTACGTCTATACTTTTCATATTGACCCGTCAAACGGATAGGTTGAATCAGATTGGATTTGGGTTGTCTCAAAATTGAGTTAAGAAATAAATTGATAGAACTACTTTTTTAGTAAAGTGAAATCCTATCGTGGAACTTAAGGATGACTTGACTTACTAATAGTGATCATTAATAGTCGTGCCGCATGGCTAGAATCAAACCTGCCTAAAAAAAAAGATAAAAGAAAAAGAAAAAAATGCCTCTATAGTAATCGCAATAATTCAATGTACCCCCACTAATCTCAGGTTAATTATATATGTGGCCTCGAACAAATAGTCCAATTAGTCCTCAACCTATTATGCGGATACCAATTTGATCGTCAACTACTCAATTTTGCTAATTTAGTTCTAAAACTTTGCGGAAAGGTCCAATGTATTCATTTTGAAAAGTTCTCACAAAAAATTACCAACATAACGGTGGTCGTGGTTGATGGCCAACAATAATTGGACCGCCAAGTCGGTGATTTCATGTGAAAATTTGTTTTAAGGACTATGTTGGAATTTGGTATAAAAATTTAGGACCAAATTAAACAAAATTAAAAAGTTTAGAACATAATCGACATATTACTAAATTGATATCGTTACAATAAATTCAGAATTGAATGGGAAATTTTCTCCGCATTTTTGCAAACGAGCTTTCGTGATAATTATAAAAGCTAATTTCGATTATATCAAAGTTAATGTGATCGACCGTAAAAAGTGAATCTGGAGTCACACATCGATGAGCTATTTGAACCTTCCTGACATCGAGGGAGAAATCTGAGGTTGGAAGAAGCCCAAAACTATAGAGTTAAATAACTCAGCGGGAAGATTTGACAATCCACGACAAGATTATTTTTCTAGAAAGATAAGGTTAATAAGATTTTTTAGGGTACCCAATTTAAGTAACTAAACTTTCTTATTTTTAAAAATATTGGATTTTTTCCGGCCAAAAAATTATTAAGAAAAAGGAGATGCTGGATTTTCTCCTTTGATATGGCTTGCACTTGAAAATCCAGCGTTTGCTATAAGCATGCTTTAATTTAGTGTTTCTAGGGTGCGATAGTTTGTGGGACATCTGCAATTCGGAGAACTTTTTCCTAAACTGGACCGTAGGTACCGCGTACGAAAATAAACTAATGGCGATTATTTTGATCGTGGACGAAAGTGTTTAACCATAGATCATCGTTGAAGATAAGGGGAGCATTTGTCGACATGATCTGCGCTGGACATGCACGCGAAACGGGGATGCTGTCTTATTCAGGCATTAATGAGGTAAGCATTGACATAATTGGGTTTAAATTTTTGGAATGGACCATTCCAGAGGGGTTAAATTTGTTCCTAGAATAAAAAAAAAAAAGAATAGAAACGCGTTTATTTACAATTTTGTTTCTAAGAACAAAAAATCTATTTTTTTTTTTTTTTGTTCTTGAGAACAGATTTGGAACAAAACAAGAAGTAGAAAAAAATTATTTCTTGTTCCCGGAAACAATTCCGAAAAATACTTCTTTTTTTCTCATTTTTCTTCTTCTTTTTATTATTCTTTTTCTTTGGCCAATTGCCGGCCTCAGTCATGGTCGGTGACCTCGCTAGAGTGTCGTCGGCCCCGGTGAGGCTTAGCCTCGCCTTGGCCGGGTGAGTTCAAGCTCACCTAGATCCGGCGAGACCGAGCTCGCCCAACCACCGGCGAGGCTTGGCCTCATTGGGCCACCGCTAGGTCAGCGTCGCCTAGCGGTGGCCCAGTAAGGCCGAGCTCAAGCTCGCCTAGGCGAAAAGAAAAAAAAAATTAAAAAAAAAATTAAAAGAAATAAAAAAATTATACAAGTTTACCAAACGTGTTTTTGTTCTTTTTTTATTCTAGGAATATAAATTTTGTGCAGTTACTAAATGTATTCTTTTATTTAAAAATTGTTCTCCAGAATAAAAATAGTTTTTTCTATTTCTATTCTCATGAATAATTTTTTGAATAGAATCACCGTCGCAGTAGCTTCACTGGATAAGGCCCCGCCGATAATTTCTTCAAAAGTGAAGGGTTCGAAATTCAGTGGAAGTGCTTGGCGCCTTAACCGCCGTCATGGGGTGGTGGTTTCCTCGTGCGGCCTCGGGGTTTGTCCCGTCGTGCGCCGGTGTACGGGGGTTTTCTGGATCACTAAAAAAATAATAATAATAATAATAATAATTTTTGAATAGAAATGTTACCAAATAATTTTTGAATAGAAATTATTCTCAGGAATATTTTTTTCTTTACCAAAAAAAAAAATGTTACCAAATAAAATCTAAGCAAAAAAGAGAAGAAAAGATCACGTGAGATTCAATGCAGGACTTGACGCGGATGAAAGGACTGTATTCTGAGTGTGGCTTTGCTTGTGAGTCCATTCCCATCATCCTGTAGCTTGTACTCTCTGTCAGCAGCTCTGTTTGGCCATAACAAAGACGGGAAACTTGCAATGAACCGCAAATCAGATGTGTCACTTGTGACTTTCGAAAACCGCACCCAAAAATCTTCATGGCTAAAACCTAGGACATAATAATGGAGAAAAAGAAATTTATGCACTTGATCTGGAATCCGCATAATATATCACTCATACTCCTCTAGATTCTTTAATTCCATGGATGGTATCGCTATCAAGATCAATATAGTCAAATTATGTCTCTCCCAGAAGTTAGTTAGCTACCTTTCATTATGTTCTAGGATTCTTTCTATTCATAGGTCATTTATGGCATGCGGGAAGGGCTTATGCAGTTGCAGTTGGATTTGAAAAATAAATTGATTGTGATTTTGAACTTGTTCTATTCATGACCCCCTTTAATTGAAACATAAGTCCAATGTTTGAAGTCAGAATCAATTCTTGATGTGGATGAGGATCTCAAATACTTTTTCTTTATTGCCTTCTGTATAAATTGTTCAATGAGACCACTCCTCATATTTGTGCATCAAGGTAAGAGGGTAGAGTTGAGCACCATTTATTAAGTCTTAGGCCGCATGCCCTCTCATCACAGATTGAGCTTTTCTTGATCCACACTAGCCAACCCATATTAAAAAAATTCTTACATCATCCACCATTAGAATGAATTTATAGAGCTCATGGAAAAAGATTAACTGCTAAGCTTTCGTAAAATCTAGTTCATCTTCTATAAGACATACTCTCCACTTCCGTTTGAACTTTAGGCCCTTTAGTCTTCAGGCGTATATTTCCAACAAATCTTATACATATGCTTAAGCTGGCTTTTCACCTTAAATTGAACAGAGAAATATGATTATCCAGATCATGCAGCAGATGATCCGAAACCCTTAATTGACTACCCTGCAGTCCTTCCTAACTTCCCCTCCGCCTGTGATGCTGCTCATCTTGATCATGGACTTGACGAATGCATCCGTGAATTCCTTGTGCGAGCCTGCGAACTTCTCGACCAGATCCTTCGTCTTGGGCACTGCCAGGAGGGCCTGGTCCGAAGAGAACAGGCCCTTCCCCTGGAGGATCAGCCTGTAGTACGTGTTGTCGAAGGTGGTCGAGGAAGGGTCCATGGTGGTCCCTGCGTTTTTTGGCCTGTTCTTGCTCGGGCATACGCCTCTTAGGCTCGCTGCCAGGGATGGGTGCATCGATGGGTCGATGTCGTGCGTGGTGTTGAAGTTGCGGATCCTGCCTGCGAAGGAGGAGCAGTGGGAAAATCCTAGTGTGTGGCCTCCTGCAAGGGGAGGGATAGAAGTTGAGATCAGAATCAGCACAGGTGAAAAACCAAAACAAATGAATGAATCTGGCAGAGTGAATTTCTCGACAAAACACCGTCATATATTGGTCCGTTTGATTATTTGTTATACCCGAAAGAGCGACGAGATCTTCCATAGAGAGGCCTCTCTGGGAGAAGCTCTGCTGGAGCTGAGAAATGTTGAAAAGTGGTGCTGGGAGTTGAGTCGTCTCGCTGGCTTTTGATGTTCTTCCATCCTTCCTTCCCTTGGGCACATCCCAAGTCGGACCTCCGGACTTTTTTACGCATCAGAAATGAAAGAAAATCTCAGTGAGATACGCAATATGCTGTGCACAAGGGAACCTTCTAGTCGAGAAATTACGGCTAAAATTGCTACTGGGGGAAGGGATTTGTTCAGTGGGCATTGATTTAGCTTCCAGTAGGCCGACTTCCGTTTGGTCCTGTTTAAACCTATTTATGCACATATTGAGTGAATATGTATCTATCCAAATTCTTGCGGTGCAAGCAGACATTCCCAAGAGTTGGTAGCTTAACACCGTCCTGCTTGGTTTCTCTATTATTTTCCAGGATAGAGACCTGCGTGAAGACTGTCCAGGACATTGCGCAGTAAGCTCAGGATTGGACAGGATCCCTACACTTGGCCCTAAGATGTTTCCAAGACATCAGCGTTTATGTTTTAGACGGTTTAGGGTGGATTTTCAGGACAATCTCAGTGACAAGCTATGCTGGAGGGATTGGTTGGTCGTGAAGAATCGGGATATACACGTAACAAAGTGGATGAGGAGAGATTTTACCAGTATGACGGAATCTCTAGCAGCTAGTGCCAAGATGTCCGCACATGAAACCACGCCAGGGCAAGAAGCTTCCAACTCCTTTTTGGCATTGTCGATTACAAAAAATGAGTGCAGAGAGACATTAGGAGGTCCATCCTTCTCCACTTTGTTGCTTCCTTTGGAGTTTAAAAGCACCGACGCATCGCAACCCTGAAACAGATAGAGAACTATCTGTTGAGTTCTGATAACTAAGGAAGCTTTGTGTAAGAACTCTGAAACAGATAGAGAACTATCAGACACGTTTGCTTACCCTAATGAAACAGTCGTGAAAATGCATCCGCAGAAGAGCAGCTGGAACGGTTTTGTCCTTCATTGCCGCATTCTTGACAGCATTTGCGACGATCAACTCAGCATTGGGACAGGTCTCGTCGTAGTAATTGGAACTTAGTGAAGAGATTGGAGAGACAAATGAAAGTACAAGAAGCGAGCTGAAGAGTGCAACACCGATGGCCATGCCTAGTATACTTCCTAACTTCAACAAGTTCTGTCAGGCTTTGAAGGTAATTTGCACATCGAATGGATATAAATAGTCTGAAAAAGGAAGATTTAGTTGAAACTACAGATAGCGATACGACGGTGGCCACCTAAAGTGGGTGTGTTGAGCAATTGATAATGAAGTAGTGATCTTGAAGCAACCCTGGGACTACAAGAGGTTCCATTTGGGCAGCACTCCCAATTATACGTCTGCCAAGCACAATTTTCCTCACATAAAGTTCAGATAAGAGTGGTGACAACGATATGCCATTACCTTACCTTTCTTTAACATGAAGTTTATGATGGTTTTTGGTACTTGGTGGGCTCGGGTTAATAAGATCTCGGTCAAAGAGTGGATTTTGATGGTAAATCCCCGATTAACTTTCCGCAAACATCGAGCCACTCCGTAGAAGGGACATTGAAGGATGGTCTGCATGTATATTCTGGACTGGACGGGCAAATCTCTTCTGATCGATGATTAATGAAGCTGTGACCATCATATGCTTAAACTAGGAGTCATATGCAATCTAATAAGCTCTTGGGATTCTTCATCTTTTTCTTCTTCTTCTTCTGGTGGCTGGGCCATTCGGAATTGTGTCTTTCACCATGGGATCTACTGAATAGAAAATGGTTTTCTGTTCTGAGGTGGTTAGGATGGGCATGTCAAGGGTGCAATAGCTCTGATAAAAGCTTAATTCCCAAGTTTCAACTTTGTTAGTTATGACGGTCGGATCCCTTTTGATCTGGTGGGGTTACCGTTATAAATTGGTCTGTTGGGGATTCTCTGGAGAAATCAGGGCTCCCTGGCAGAGTGTCGGCATTTGGCTCTTGGTATGAGGTTTTCTCCCCATTGTAAGACATCATTCCAATAGAATGACACGGCTGGTGAATGTTTTCATCTTGTCGTCTAATGCATTGGGATACTTGGAGAAAAATTAAAGTCATGATGTAGGTTGTTAGTAGACCTATTAAACGGATGAGTTGAGTCAGATCTTTTTTTGGTTTGATCCAAATTGACTTATTTAATCTATTTACGACTCATTTATCATAATACAAATTTATCGACCCATATCTAACTCAACATATTCAACTTATCGACCAAACCTATTTAACCAAATTTAGAATATCTTGTTTGTTATGATTTTTTCTGAAAAACCACTATTGCTAATATATTTTCATGCAATTCAAATTTAGTGGGCATTTTTATAATTTTTTAAAAATAATTGAGGTTCTATTTGTTTCTTGGAAAATATTTTCCAACAAAATAACAATATTTTTATGTTTGTAAATAAATATTTTTTTTTTTTTTTAAAAATTGCTTTTTACATTATTTTATATTTTATTATTTTTTCTTTTTCTTCTTCTTCGGCTAGTTAGTTGCCAACCACCAGCCACCAACGAGCTTGACCTTTGCCTAGCCAGCCGATGGAACAAGAAAGAAGAAAGAAAGAAAGAAAAGGAAATAAGTTAAAAAGAAAAAAATTATACTTATAATTGTAATTCGAATTTTTTTTTTAAATTTTTTGTGAGACTGAAGAGGGAGAGTGTGTGTGTAAGCATTCGGTTGAAAATGGGTCATAAACTCAACCCATTCACACCAATTTATTTTACCCTTTAAAATTTTAAACCCATTTGAAGAATGCTCTACAAAATTGAAGTGACCCAGGCCTAATTTAAATCTATTTTGATGGGTTTAAGATCCATTTTGACAGATCTAGTTGCCAACACGAGAAAAAAGGCTTCAAACATAAAAATGTGATGTCGTATAATGAGCAAGCAAGAAATACTTACAGTGGGATGTCCCTCATAAGTATGCCAACAAACCCAATAGGGAGCGCATGTATCTCTCTCAATAATGACGTATTACCTAAACAAATGTCTACTATCGATATACATGATACATAGGATGAGAAGGACCCGGGATGGGGAAAATTGATCAAACAATGGCTATAATGGGAAAAGAATCATCACGAGTGTATAGATAAAAGGAATCAGATGTCGAGAACGGTTCGACATAGAGGATGGAGTGCCTCCTACAGAATTATTCCCACCGCCTGAAGTATCCTGTGGATTGACGGCCATGGCGGGAGGGAATGTTGGGCTGATCGGTAACGTGCTGGAATCTGTTGCATCATAACCTGCGAAATGAAAATACAATGTAAGCACTCTGACGACTGACAGCAAGCAAATCCAGCACAGCTTGTATTCTACTCACAGTTGGATGACTTCCAGCCAAGCACCATTCTCTCTCGATCGAAAACTATGTGATAACCCGTCATGAAGTTCTCTGACAAATAAAAATAAAAATAAAAAAGAGGGAAAAAAGGAAGATGAATACTTAATGACAGCATAGACAAGTAGTGGGAGCAATAAATCTGAGTCCTCAAAAAAAAAAAAAAAAAGGGGAAAAAAGGAAGATGAATACTTAATGACAGCATAGACAAGTAGTGGGAGCAATAAATCTGAGTCCTCAAAATTAACGTTTCACAAGTTCCAATCATATCAGTTCCAAGGAAAAAGGTTCAACACCAGGAAGAAGCAGCCACACCGTGATTGCCATGCCAAACCTTGTTTTCATCTAGATTTTAGAGTTGGACTAAACGTTCCTAGAAAAACAGAGTGGGGTTGCAGCTGTTCTTCTGTGCACGCAGCAAACATGTTGGTTATTCCACAGGAAAGAGCTTAATGTAGCATTGATTTTATTTGCTACAGGCAAGAACTTAATACAGAACGGGTTTTATCTGTAATTAGTATCCAGCCTATCCTCGCAATAGTTACCATGATATGAAAGACAAATCTGTAATGAATTCTTTGATCTGTTAGCATAAAAAAAGGGCAAATCCGCAGGAAGGTGAAGGATGAAAACTGACTGCGCAAAAGCAGAATAAGCACAAGTATGCACTCTGAGTAACATAGAGAACTTGAAGAGGGGGACAACTTTTCTTGGAAATAAGCAAGACAAATATTTCTGATGAGTAGATACTCACGTCCAATTATATTTACATCTCCACTTTTGACTAAAGCAAGACAATATACGTAGGAGGAGCCCTGAAAAAAAAAGAAAAAACTAGTGAGCATGTATTTTACAGGAAGGAACATACACAAATAGAGAGGAAATGTGACAATCTAACTTTTGAAAGTACCTGAGATATTATTTCTATGGGACTGGTGACATAGAACTGATCTCCACCCTTCATGGTCAAATTCAATGTTGCGGTTTCGAAGCTACTCTGGTTTGGGCTGCACATAGATTCAAGTTCAGCATTACAAGGAAAGAAATTCATTGTATACGAGTCTGTCCATAGATGGGCTAACCTCAGATCATAACAGTATTCAAATGGGATATCGGAGTCCGAAGAATGTCGCTTTTCTTGGGCCTTGGAATTGAACTGCACAAAACAAGTACTCTGTAAACATGCTGAAGAGAGGTAGGTATGTCCATATGGTAGTCTGAAACAGAGCAGTGAAGAACTTACAGTCTCCCCAATGAACGTGTAAGCCGGGTCGTTCAAATATGTGAAGGAGGTACCAGAGTCAAAAATTGCACTAAATTCGACATCTTGAGCAGTTCCTCCCACATTTATTTGAGTAAGGGTAATGTTGTAAGTTGGGCTGGTAAAAGTTTCAGCGAGAGGAATCATTAGAACTGGCCAAGAAAGGATAGAAGAGATATGCTGCAACCCCATGCCATGAGTTGGCAACATAAATCTAGGCAATCCAACAAGATAACTTTTCTTCCCACAGAGAAGCTTACTGTGATTCCGCAAGGTTAAATGGTGTCTCTCCTTGGTCTGAGCTGCCTTTGTCTCCAAAACTAATTCTTCCAATACCATCAGCTCCAAAGCACATTGAAAAAGAATTTGAAGTAAACCCATCTTCAGCCAAAATGCTAGGAACAGATATGTTATTCATGCCAAGCCCAAAGAGACCATTTGGCGCAGCACCATCTAAGAAAGAACCAGTTTGAATCTGACCACAACTGCAAAAACAAGCATATCTAGCTCAGACATCAGCCACTGAACTTCTGACTACTGGGAACCTAGTGAAAGCATGAAAAAAAGTAATGCTAAACCAACAGTTAAATTCTTTAAACTTCTCCTCAATTTTTGGCTTAAATAGATCCAAAGCAAAAGCAACAACTTCACTGATCCAGACAGTTAAAAAATGTCAATGTTCACAGTCCGTCCTATAAAACCTAGCTCACCAACAAGGGCAAGTTGAGCATTTCTTTTATTCTGTAATCACACCAACAAAAAATTCCTGAGTTGGTTCCCCTAATTTGCTCAAACAGTGCTGGAAGACAGTATACCTACCCAAATGTGATTTTAGCATCGACAGCCTTCGATTGATCGTCGTCCGTTGTCAAATGCAATACGTCTTCCACCAAAATCCCACTAGATGAGGTACCATTAGAAAGATAAATAATCTGATAGTCACAACTGCTAAGAGCTGAAGAGCATTGCGACTTTTGTCCGCATGTTGTACTGTTGCAGGGTACTTCTGCACTTGTTGATGATGCATTAGGGCTGTAAATGTTGAAATCTATTTTCTGGTTGACAAGAAGAGTAAGGAGAGAAACCTGTTAATTCTAGTGATCTCACTTAGACAAAGGACACAACATAGACAGGCTAACTATAATTCTTTTTCCTGTCTCTTCCTTCCATTTGTGAGAAAGTCTTTCCAGAAGTGGCTAAATTTTTCATGTCATAACAAAGGGAAAATAACAAGATCTCACGGATACACTTGAACATAATGGATGTAGATATAAATGTTGAAATATTGTACAATTTTCAGTTTTTTCCTCCGTCAAAATGGTTTAGTTTCTTGTCTCGCCCATTTTGTCGTAATCACACACATAAGGGCACCATCGACAATATGGTTTTCTATTTCTGACCAAAATTAAAAAACAATATGGTTTTTCAACCTCTAAGACCCTGCCTTGATGCTCGAACAGGATGTCAGATGATTAAATGGCATGATCATGCCTAATTTCTTCATGCACACACCCACGTCAAACTCTATCATATACAACTATCATGTTAATCATGGTAAGTTGCATATAAACTTCTATCCATATTACTCTCTCACATTTAACTTGTCAACCAACAGCTCAAGATGTCAACAATTATCCACCGCATTAACTTCTCCACGACACTAGTCCATGCATTGCATCCGGAGTTACTAGAACTACACTAATGCGCACGCCCCAGATAGCACATTAAGCTTGGACTTTTGTAATAAGCAACAGAGACAAAGCATTCCTATCCAGAAGGATACCTTTCCAGATGATGTCTGTACACCTCGTACGCAACGTGTGCAATCACAGGGTAACCAGAACAAATCACTGCCAGTGTCTAGAGCCACCAAATAGGATAAACTCGGGGTCCCGACTGAAACATTGGCATAGTGCAAACTGAAAGGCCGAGAAACAAAAAGTAGCACTTTATCAAATTTCGTCGATCCACTCGAGCAAAACTTCAAAGATTCTGCCTTGTTTGGTTGTCAATAAACAGAAGGCATTGTGAAGTATCCAAATAACAATAATTCAGGGGAAATTCCACTTCAAAGCCGAAATAAATAAATAAAAAAGAATAAGGACAAATTCAGCTCGCACAGGGTACGGCAGAATAATAAATGAACAAGAAACGAGCCACAGCTGGAAAAGGAAACGCAGTCCCAGATTATGCACACAAGAAAACAGATTGAGCTGATCAGCCTTATACGCGGGGATTGAATGATCGAGCTGTGCACAACTTCCGTAAATCACACACAGCGAAACTGGCGAAAGAGGAGCAGGCAAAATCCGATGCTTCCGTCATGTATCTTCACTTCACTAGCGAATTCAGTAATTGGAACCGCAAATATCTCCAGAAGAGCAATCGTGCTATCCAAGAGAAGGCGAGCGGAAGAGAGAGAGAGAGAGAGAGAACGCAATACGTACTATCCAAGCGAAGGCAACAGAACCGTGTCGTTGCCGCTGGAGAAAGTCAGGACCGTCTGATTACCGGACGACGACGCCGCCGAGGCGAGCCGGCGGCCGTGGACGGCGCGGTCGCGGAGGGCCATGACCTGGTAGTACTCCAGGCTCCCCTTCTCGGGCAACCGATCGACCCCGAGCACTCCCTTCACGGGATCCGAGAACCGGTGGTGGACGTCGAACCCGAACGTCCCGAACCCGCGGCACCCCGGCGGCAGCGAGGCCAGGACCACCGCCAGCGCGGCGAGCGCGGCCAGGAAGGCGGCGCCACCGGGGGCGCGCGGCGGCGGCATGGATCGGGAGGGTAGGGGCTAAGGGAGGGAGGGAGGGAGGGAGGGAGAGGGAGAGGGAGAGGAAGATAGAGAGAGAGAGAGAGAGAGAGAGAGAGAGATGGCTATATAACTTGCCAATGTTGCCATTTCAGTCAAAAGTCCTTCTCAGGTGTAGAGAGAGAGAGAGAGAGAGAGAGAGAGATGGGAACTCGATTGTTTGGTGCGAGGGAAGGTTGAAGGAGACGGGACGGGACCCCACCGCGACAGTTCCCCATTTCCACACGAGTGATTTCAACGGCTCGAATTTAGAAGAAATCCCGGCTTTTTGCACTTTGGCCCTCCGTCTTCGCGGGACTTCCCCTTTCTCATCCCCCCACAATTGACGCTCCCCGTTCCCTACATCCGCACCGCGTGAGTGGGGGCGATTGCGAAGGACGGCAACGGATGCCATCGGAGCGAAGCGAAGGATCCTCTAGGTGGGGAATCGCTCGGATCCAACTGAACTGGTCGGTTCCGTCTGATTGTCAATTCCTATAAGTGGAATTGGTGTCAAGTTGTCCGATTTCTGATGACTGATTAAATATATATGTTTTTTTTTTCAAAAAAAATTAGTGGGTTTAGTTTATTATTTTCGGAGAAATATGAGCTTGTAATTTGACAATAAGATATCTAGATGGAAGCATAGATTTGTCTCGAGTTTTGAATTTGTTCCTAGTCATGCTTAGCACAATAAAATATCTGAATGGTAATATGAAAGAAAATAGTGATCGATTCAATTGGACCAGTCCGATTCTCGATCCTAGGACCAACCAATCCAATCCTTGCTTCCCAAATGTTCCCAATTTTAGACATTAAATTAGGAACCGATCACCTCTAACTCGGGTAGAGCTTGATTTTCCCAAACCTTGCTTGACTGAAGTTCCAATCAAGCGAGCTTTTCAAGCACTTTATAAAAAATGAGAAGTAATTTAAAAGGAGTCTGAAGATCCCTTTTTGTACTTAAATTGAAGAAATTTGAGAAGGGTGGGCAAAAATGCAAGAAGAGAAAAAGTGAGGATGGAAATGCAAAGTGGGAAATTATCGTCAATGATAGGCTTGCTTTTCCAAGACCTCATGTGACTGAAATTCGAATAAAGCGAGCTTTCCAAGTACTTTAAAAAAGTGAAAACTAATTTGCGTTGGCAATAACTTAAAAGGAGTCCAAAGGTCCTTTTTTGCACTTAAATTGAGGAAATTTGAGAATGGTGGGCAAAAATGCAAGAACGGAAAAGTAAGGATGAAATGCAAAATGGGACATTATCGTCAATGGTAGGCTGGATTTTGCAATACCTCATTGTGACTGAAGTTCGAATCAAGTGGAGCTTTTCACGTATTTAAAAAAAAAAGAGAAGTAATTTGTAATAGCGATAACTTAAAAGGAGTCCGAGTGTCCCTTTTCGGGCTTAAATTGAAGAAAATTGAGAAGAGTGGGTAAAAACGCAAGAACGAAAAAAGCGAGGATGGAAATGCAAAATGGGACATTATCGTCAATGGCATGTTGGGGGGAAAAGACCGTTGACGTTCCAGAACATTAACGGTAGCCGCAAGAAAACAAAAACGAGGCGCTGACAAGTGGCGAGATCCCAGCCGTTCATTTCGTGCTACGAAGGTTGTGACCTCCCCACGGTACTTTTCTCAATTTGCTACATATTTTCATGGAGTCATCACACAAAAATAGAAAATTTTCTCTAGTACATCGTGTCTGGGGGCGGTGCCCGAGCTAGTTCAACTAACGCCTCTCTACTCAATCTATTTGTTCTTGCGCATGCACCTCCATCGCATATCATTGCACGACATAAGTCATCGGAATTGTCGTCATGCGAAATTATCGATTATTTCCATTTTTGAACTCCGGCCATTTAGAAAAGCTTCATTACACGGGCATGTGATTGAGTGGAGAGTAGTTGGTAAAGAATTCTTAAAAAAAGGACAAATTTAAATTTTGTTGAAGTCAAAATATAAAAAAAGTCTAAACACGCAGAATTTTGAGCCTTCAGCGGTGGGAATCGTGGACAATTTGGCTTCTTCTTCCGAGCTTTGCTAATCAGTCCCCATCAATTGACGAAGACCTCTGCTTTCCTTTTTGTCTTCGATGATCTCAATTTTTGTCAAAGTCAAAAAAGAGATATAAAGAGGAGGCTGACAAACTAGCCGATTTTGGGCCAAACAAATCAATCGGCAATCAACCGGAAAAAAAAGGGCCCACCTTCGTGTTGATGTTCATAATCCACAAGAAATCGGCAGTGAGTTTTTTGACAGGGAGTTAATAGGAGTAGATTTGAAAATAAAATAAAAATCAGGTTTTTTTCTAGATAAAAAAAAAAAGTTCAGGATAAGATTGGGAGATCGGACCTAGAGTCGGGTTCTTTGTCTTTTTTGGGAATTAGGCCCTTTTCTCCACACTTTTCATGTTCAGAAATTTCATTTTTGCAAAAAAGGCCACGAATCTTTGGCCGGAATCTTTGATTTTTTTGGAATGAAGCCTTTTTCAACACTTTTCATGCCCAAAAATCTCGCTTTTGCAAAAAGGGCCCCGAATCTTTCGATATTTATTTACACTTCTGGCCACGGCAATTTCAGAGAATTACCGAATTCATTAATCAGTCAGGATCGTTGCCGAATCTATCGGCGGAGATGGAGGAGGGATACGTTTAACCGCAGATGAAGGGAGGGGGGAGTCCACATGGGCGCCCTTTCTTCGCCCCCGGCTTCCGCGTTCGACGACTTCCGGGCACGCCGTGATTAGTTGACCAATGTGAAAAGCGCGTTATCGTCAATGGTCGGCGGCGAGGGAGGGTGGAAGCTTCGTCGGGGAAGAGCGTCGAGAAGAATCTTTGTTTGGACAAGGGCTGTGGTAATTTGATCAACATAAGATATCTGTGAAATCATTTGCATGATCAAGCTCACTACCCGCAGAGAGATGACGATTGTAGATCATGGACAGCAAATTGGTCGCCTCCATTCATGGTTAAACTCATGCTTGGTACGAAGTTGGCATTGCCACCAGGACTGTCCATCACCAAATAAACTAGCTTTCAGTACATTACTGTAATGAAATTACACTGACATTGTCTCCGGAAGTCCCAAAACATCACCTCATATGATATTCAATACTCGAAAGGGATTCTCCAGTGATGAAGGCGTCACTTATTGTGTGCTCGTGAGTGAAACTGCAACAGAAACGACAACATCAAACAAAAAATTACATGAGCTAGTCATTTCGCGAGCGATGTGATTCTGTGTCAAAGAATGTAGCTTACTCTTTCTGACAGCCTGGTATAAGCCGGATCAGTCAAGCACATGAAGGAGGTCCCGGAATTGAAAAGAGTGGCAATGTTCATGTCGAATTGCGTCTCTCCTATCTGAATTTGAGTCGCTGTGACATTATAGCTCGGTCTGCAAAAGGAGTTCAGGGACATGAGTTGCAGGATAAGTTTCTTCTTATGGAAAAACAACTCTTTATCATGCTGAGAAGTCACCACTTACTTTGATGGGTTTGGATTAAAATAGGTCTCATCCTGGTCGGGACTACCTTTATCCCCAAAATTGGTCCTTCCAACTCCATCGTGACCGAAACACATAGAGAACGAGTCTGCTATATAGCTCTCCCTCGACAAAATGCCAGGAACTGATATCTTCCCCACACCGAGGTCGAGTAAGCCACTGGGAGCAGCAATATCTAGGAAAGAACCACTCTGCACCTGTCCACAACTGCATTTACATTGCTAATTGAAACCGATATCGAGATATACCTTACGCAAATAAGCAAGCAAAATATGATTGCAAGCTCCTAATAGCATAATCTGTTATATCGATGTTGATCAAATGAATTGAGAGGCTGTGAAGATAAAGATGTGATTCTCAAGAACTTACCCGAAGAACTTACCCGAATGTTCCATACATCTCAGGCTCAATGTATTCATGGCTTTCGTGTCCTGTGACTAAATGTAGGATATCCTCTACTGAAACTCCAGAACTTGAAGTTTCAGCTTATACATAGGACATGGAATATGGGCAACTGCTGAATGCTCTGACACAATCGCCATGCCATGTGCAAAGACTGTTGTTGCAAGTCACTGTTTTGCTTGTCAATGATATCAAAGGGTTGTGAGTGCTGAGATTATAGCCCTGCATCAAAAAATTGTAATTCATATTGAGGTTATGATACAAGGAACTGACAGCTACACCAGCACACTCATGCACTTTGAGCTTGGAACATTGTAGTTCTCCATAATGCGAGAGGACATCTAGTGCCATAATGATCCTAGATTTCCCTGATTAAGAGAAAAGAAGTTCATTCGGTCATTTGCCGGCTTCAGAATCCAATTAAATTTGCTGTTGAAAGAAACATCTTTTGTGTTGTATGTTGGATGGAGCGCACGCACAGGGAAAAGATCCAAAGATAAAGAGGACACAAGAATGAGACCGGCATACTGATGCATGAGCTGTGCCTAAAATAGACGCACATCCGTAGCGATCACATGGAACCCAGAAAAGGTCACTGCTAGTGTCAAGCGCCACCAAGAATTTCACTCCTGGCATACCAATTTGCATTGTCGTGTAATGCAGACTGCAGGTAGCCGCCAAAGAAACCCAGAATAGAACATACTTAGCAAGATTGTACGGTGAAATGCTCTCTATCCTCTTTCAAGAAACAGTTCTATTCAAGTACCAGAAAACAAAATCCTCTTGCAACAGCTAAAACACTAAACCAATTGTTTCCAGAAGCCCTAATACACTGTGTCAATTTACTTGTATACACAATTAGGAGCACCTCTCCCAGCATATCCATACAAGACATGCTTAGGCTGGTCGAGGACCTATCAAGGACAACCAAAGATTGAATTATGTATGACCAACGTCCTGTCTTGCTGCTACTTTTTGCTGTTCTACAAGAGGAGTGAAACAATGTATCGAGTAGTGACGTGTCTGCTTCAATGAATCTGCTAGCAAGGCCTCCGGACTCGGTTGCGGTGGAGACTGAGTTTGAGGAAAGGTACTAGATCAGCGTCGGCAGTTGTATACGTAACCCTCCATTGAATGTATACAAGATGATGTGGAGATATGACCGACGCTAGACGACAGATCGTCAGTCAAGTTATTGCACGGCAAGAATTGAGCAAGATTAGTCAGGGGGTTTTTATTTTCTGGGTTAGGTATTGCCAGTGTCTTCCTTCGTTGCTCCTTCATAAGAGGCAAGTGCCTGCAAAAGCTGGACACGAATGTTCAATAGGTGGGGCAGGACGAGATACTAATAGTGGTGGACAGGGCTGATTACAGAATCGCCAGAGTGAGTGGCTCAAGGGTCATGGCCGTGGCCTTGACGGGGACTAGTCTCTGCACTGTTATTCAGTGTTCAGTGCAGTAAATTCAGGCTTTCTCGGGCCATTGATTTTCTGAAACATTGTCCCTATTACAAGCCTTGGGGCAAGTTCCCAGAACAAGTTAGGTAGTGTAACGATCATTGCAACGTGGGAAATTTACTTTTCTTGTGTACGGAAAAGAAAAGGACGAACAAAGTCATAACTTCGGCGCCGACACTTTTTTTTTTTTGGTCGAATCGGCGCCGACACTAACGTTTTATGTAAATGCAATGAGAAATTATCAATAAGAGGGAGTAAAAGACGTAAAAAAAAAGGGAACAAGTGGCTGATTGCTCAAGAAGCAAGACGTTTGATAACATTTCGTTTAAAATTATTCTAAAAAAAGAAATAAAAAAAATATTTTTGTTGTGAGGAATAATTTTTAAACAAAAAAAGGCATTTGATAAACTCCGTTAGGAAATAAAAATGAACAGTAAAACACGTTTGGTAAATTTGTATAATTATTTTATTTTTTATATTTTATTTTTTATATTTTATTTTTTATATTTTTTTTTTTATATTTTTTTTTTTTTTCTTCTTTTGGCCATCGTCGGCCTCGCCCATGGCCGACAACCGGCCGACGAGGGGCACCCAACCACGGCGGGCCGAGCGACGCTCCGGTGAGGTTGCCGGGGCTGGCGACACACTTCGGTGAGGCCCTCGCCCTCAACGGTTCGCGCCTTAGCCGAGGCAGGCGACCAGCCAAAGAAAAAAGAAAGAAAAAAGAAGAAGAAAAGAAAAACAGAAAAGTGTTTCTAAATTTTGTTTCAGAAACAAAAAATAACTTTTTTTTTTGTTTCTTGTTTCTATTCCACATTTGTTTTTAACAAAAACAAAACGCACACAAACGCGCTCGTTCCTTTTTTCCCAGGAAAAAAAATAGAAAAAGTGTTTAGAAACAGAAAAAAGAAATAAAAACAAACGCCCCCCTAAGGCTACAAATACTTTTGAAGAAAATTTCTTCTGCTAAGAGTTTATCACATGAGTCGGATATAGCATTCCTCAAACAATTTTGGGACAAAAGAAAGAAATGATGCCGTAGTAACCGAGCTTTAACACGAAGCGCGGAATTACATGGTTTCAGTGTCATTTGTCATGTCTAAAATGGTAGTACTGAGCCGACCTAAGTTTCTTCCATTGCCGTGCAGGTGAGAAACAGCATTGAGAGGCTATTGTGGAAGCAATCTTCAATTCATATTCACATGGTGTATTTTGATGGCCGGCCGTAATGTGTCCCCTGAGGTACTCTGGTGGTCAAATTAACATGGCACCACGGGGTTCTTTGGTGGCCAAATGATCTTTTGCTCCCGCCTTCTAATTTTCACCTCACGCCAATTAAGCCCTGCACAATTTTGTGTACATACTTGATTTGCTTCTTCTGGAAAAGTCGCACAAATCCATCTCAGAACAGCACTTCTGTCACAGAGAGCCAAAAAGCTGGTGCGTTCGATACTGATGTTCCAGAAATAAATGAACAAACAGCTTATGCACCATGGCTCTTGTAACATGAAGTAATTCCAACGAACCTCTAAATCGAACATTTCAAAGTGCACGAGTATTGAATCTCAACACACAAAACTACATAATAAAGCAGGTACTCAAATTTCATGCACCGCCATCTCACTATCCAGGTTCATCTTTCAATACATGATTTTCTCAACCATCGGGAAAGGGAGATCTTCACATACCATAAGAATTAGAGTAGGAGATCAAAATTCTGTACATAAGAGTCATCCAAAAGCATCTAATGGTCAGGGTATATAGCATGCTGACACTACCAGAGCAACTCTACAAAACTCGGACCTATTCACTGCCTTGTTAAAGGGTCAATCCAAAACAAGCACTGAAGACAATCAGCGCAGAGGATGAAGATAGCTACCCTTTTGTTGTTATAGAATTTACAAAATTAAAGATCCCTTCGGCACAACGGGCAAGAGCCGTGTCTGATGAGCCACTTATCGATGCAAGGTAGATGAAACATGTGACGACAATGAGGCAAGCACCGAACCATCTCTCCAAGCTGAAAGTCCTGGAATTACATATGACAAGCAGAGTCAAGTTTGATGAGTTCCTTGTGCTGAGGCCCTTCTAACTCTATCTATTTCATGGCCAAAAGCAGAAGGCCCTGCATATAAGACTAATGAGATTTACCTGAAGGCACACTGAACAAGAGACCTTCTCCCCAGAAGAATCGACATTATTTTCATTAGTAATCGTAATTTTGGGTATCTTTTCGACTGAATCTCCAGGCAAACCTCGTGCCCCGTTGCCGCCAGTGTCAAAAATGTTCCGAACCTCCTCAAATCTTGGTTCCACAGCACTCATCTGAATCAAATTCGGCGCCATAATGAGTATGGATTTTGTTATCCTCAGGCTAGCAATTTAATTAATTACCACTAATCGTAAATCTCATCTGAGGTACCTGACTTTGCACGGCACTCAGCATTGCAGGGCCAATGCGCTCACGAACAAGTCTGCCGCTTAAAAGGCTTGCAATGACATCGATCTGCGATTGGAAGGAGGGGCAAGGATGAATCATGGTCAGTGAAATCTGTTTGAGGATGAAATTAAATGGTATAGCTCAATCGTATCTTCAATCCGAGTATGAAGCTAAGTGACGCACCAGATAGAGCAGACACCCCACACCGGATTCATCTGATTGCCAGAGAACAAGAGAATACTCAAAGACTTCAATAGAGAAGACAGCCCCAGAAATGGCTCCAACAGCGGCACCGCGAATGAATCCGCTCTCTGTCTCTTGGCCGATCAAAGCTCCAGTCATCGCTCCAAGTAAGGTACCCACTGCAGCGACAGGGTTTTCATCCATTATAGTGGGCCAAAAAAAAAAAAAAAGGTCAAAACACACGGTGTCGGCATCACGTCATGTTTCGAATTCATTGAGCCACTCATGCTCAGGTGCATCAAGCTTCATTGAAACACCTCCAAGCACTTCTCTTCGTGACAAACTCTTTTCTTTTCCACTGACAACATGAACCAGACTCAGCCTCAGCAAAATTACTATGTATTTAAATCACAAATGTCCCCTTTTAACCCAGACATCGTCGATTAACATCGGAAATGGACACAAAGAGAACTTGCATAAAATCCACCGCATCCCAAAATTACAGAGAATAGACGAAATCGCCAGATAAGCAAACCGCGAGGGGGGGAAGATACAGTCATTGGCCAACAATACAAGAACAAATAGCAAAAATCAAGAAATGCTTCGGTGGAAACAAGGAACCAGAAAAGAAGACGATCCAGAACAAAACCAAGAGAAACGAACTCACCAACTGCGAAGAAAAACGTGAAGATCGCGGAGAAGACGTTGCCCAGAACCGCAGAAACCGCCACGCTGCACATCTCTCTGACCCTCTCGACGAGATCCGCGGCTACGGAACTCGATGGCAGATGGAACCGAGGCCGAGGCGATGATGGGTGCTCGTAAAACGCCATTTGCCCTCGTCGAACATTAATGGGTCGTGCGCTCGTGATTTACGAAAGGGTCGGAGCTTCTTCACATGAAAAGAGAGCTTTTTATATACGGGGAAGACGAGCTCCGCACGCTTAGGCCCCCAAAAGAGACAACGAAAAGAGACCACGTCCGACCTACCCGCATTAAAAAGACATGTCCTCTTTTTCTGGTTATGGTTTCTTTGTCCACTCCCCCGCTCTCTCTCTACCCGTTTTCTTCCAAGAACTGGTTTTTCTACTCCTCCCTCCCTCTCTCTCTCTCTCTCCTCGTGACGATGAATCAAAGAAACACGAGAGAGAAAAAGGGGGAGAAGGGGAAGAAGGAGGAGGAGGAGGAGAAGAAGCTTCCTTTGAAAAGTCGGACGCGCACGCAGACTCGGACGCGACAGCCGACGGATCTTGACTCCTGCGTTATCACCCGTTTTGCAAAGGGAAAAAATGGGAAGCTTTTGTCGACGGGTTTTCGTTTTGGCCCTTTTTCCCGTTTCTTCCGACCGAAGCGATTGGCCGCATGGAAGAGGGGATGCTGCTACATGCCAATCGCTAGTCGTACCAGATTTGAGGCCCGCCTGTCTATCTTCTCACGTTCACTTCCGATGCGGTCCACACAAGTTTTTACTCGGTCCCTCCCGTTGAAAATATCTCCTCTCCCTTTGGCCTTGTGAATTCCCCATTTTGCTCACCCGAATTTTACAGTAGCCGTCGCGAATCGTTACTACCCGACATCTTGAAATCAGTAATTAGCTCCCCACCCCGACCTTTCGAGTTTTGCAATTTTTCTGCTAAAGTTTAGACATTGGTTGCGGCGTCCCTTCTAGCATTGACTTGGGCCAACTTTCGTAAAAGGACTACACCTTTGATAATCCTTCGACTCTTGCCCAAAAATTTAACAATAATCAATCGCATAGCCATACTATCGGAGCTATAATGCGTGATCAACCAAAATTTGTATATTGATTTAAAAAGAAAAAAAAAAAGACTTCTAGGGCTTGCATATAGGGTAAGACGTGAAGCAAATTAAGAAATGCAAAGGAAGATCCAACGTTATGGGACACATTACAATTTGTACGACCTGTTAATTAGCACAATAATTAATTGACGAGTTTGCTTTACAAGCCATCTCTATTTTCTTTTTGTTAAATAAAAGATACGATACTTTAGTGCTAACATTGTTTTAGAAGAAACATAATTCAAGTATCAAATGCTAACCGGACATGATGATGTGTCGAGTTTTTAATTAGAAGCTTCAACCTTAAACATACCTACCTTAAGTTCTCGTGTGAGCAAAACATTTATGAATTAGAAAAAAAAAAATTTTATAAGTTGAGAGAGAGAGAGAGAGATCTCCTGCTGGAAATATAGCCTTGCTGCCGAAGTACAAAGGATTTTGGTGCTTGCCGTGACTGCAAACTTTAATTAAATGTTTGCCATTGGAGCGTACAGAACTTGGTGAGCATGCGCATGCACCGATCTTGCGTTTGCGAGCATTCTTCTTCTTGAATGATTATCATTCATTAAAGATGGAAAATTTTGGTGTGAACCATTCGCGTTGATTTGACACATGATGTCCCACATAAAACATCCCTCCTAATCGCCATAAGCCATAATAGAATACTACAAAGGGCTAAAAGAACATACCGTCTCCATAGGGACTCAAGGCCCGTTATCCTATTCATATAGATCACGATGACAAAGCAATTGTACAGATTCAATTCTTTAGGAACGTGTCATTTTAGATACAAGATAAAAAATCGGGTCTGTTATGATTATCGAACTTGATTTTTCCTAAACCACAGAGGTAAGAATATGCCCCACCACCTTCCTCTAACTATTGTGTCAAATTTATTGAACAAACGCCTAAATTGGAGCATGTGGCTTTCGAAACTTGAACTTAAAAGTCAGTCTGTACTGTCATCAAGTGTGTATTGTGCGATATAATATAAGAGTCACGGCACTTATGGTCCATCTATTCAGTAATTGCTGGTGTGACTAGCTTGGTACAATCAAAAAATAAAATAAAATATATAGATTACGGAGCCTCTGCATGGGGACCTAACTCAATTCAATTGATGTTATTCCAGAGCAGCAAACTCGGAGACATTTAAGGATGAAGAGATGGTACATGATTGTGCCTTGTACAATAAGAAATTGGGGCCACTGAGCAAATCCTCGTGGGAAATAGGATTTGGCCAATTGGTCCCTCTCTCGTCATCCCATGATGCCCCTGATAATTCACCGCCTCAGAGGTTTCTGTTCATTTACATATAAATATATTTTATGACTCTGGCGTCGCTTAAAGGAAAAGAAAAGGATTAAAAAAATAAAACTCTGTTTCTTTCGTTAGAAATTCTTAGTCAATGAAAAATGTTTTTATTATTAATAGTAATTTATATCTAAATGTTTTCATAAACGATAAAAATATTTTACATTCATTTATTATTGTAAACAATACGTGCTATTATTTTTAGGGAAATATTATTCAAATAATTCATTTCTTACAAAATAAAATGGAGCCTGCAAGGTTTAAGAATTCTTAGATGGCTACATTCTTTAAAAATCAAAATCTCAAAGCCAATCTCACTTCTATACCGAACTTCTTTTGTTTAAAAAAAAAAAATCAGAAACTTTCATTGTAATATCAAATTTACTCCCACATCAAAAAATGGCAACTAGTTTCTTCGAAATTATCAATATTAAAACTAGTTGGAGGTTTATTTTCAAGACTAATGTCTTGGCCAACACTCTCACTTTTGTATGGAAGGGAAAAGTACCAAAAAAGTTTTAAATATATGGTTTTGATACCAATTCAATCATAAACCTTTCAATTGAACCAATTTAATTCTAATTTTTTTCACATTGATACTAGTTCAGTTTATCCAGCCAATTTGGCCCGGCTGCCGACTTGGACACTAGCCAACCAATGAACACTAACATGACAATTTTTAAATATTTTTTAAAAAATTTCTTTTTTTCCTTTTCCTCTTCTTCCTCTTGGCCTCTTCTCCCGCAGTGGTTAGCAAGCCTCCAGTGGCTAGCAAAGGCTCACCGGCCCTCACCGGCCCTCACCGGCCACCTTGGGCTAGGCTGCAAAGCCCCACCACCTTGGGCTAGGCCTGCAAAGCCCTCACCGTTGGTAGGCTGCGAGAGAAGAAGGCCAAAAGGAAGAAGAGGAAAAAGAAAAAGAAAATGGAAAAAAATAATTAAAAATTTGAAAATAAAAAATTAGTTAAATATTATCATATCAGCATTTGCTAGCTAGTAGCGACCTATTAAGGATCCAATGTTATAGGACACATTACAATTTGTATGACCTGTTAATTAGTGCAATAATTAACTATTGAGTTTGCTTTACGAGCCATCTCTATTTTCTTTTTGTTAAATAAAAGATACAATACTTTAGTGCTAACATTGTTTTAGAAGAAATATAATTCAAGTATCAAATGCTAACCCGGCATGATCATGTGTTGAGTTTTTAATTGGAGGCTTCAACCTTAAACAGACCTACCTTAAGTTCTCGTGTGAGCAAAACATTTATGAATTAGAAAAAAAATGATTTTATAAGTTGTGTGTGTGTGTGTGTGTGTGAGAGAGAGAGAGAGAGAGAGAGAGAGAGAGAGAGAGATGTCTTGCTAGAAATGAAGTCTTGCTGCCGAAGTACAAATGATCTTGGTGCTTGCCATGATTGCAAACTTTAATTAAACGTTTGCCATTGGAGCATATAGAACTCGGTGAGCATGCGCATGCACGGATCTTGCGTTTGCGAGCTTTATCCTCTTTGATCATTCGTCTTCTCAAAAGTCTATTATTGATTAGAGAAGGAAAAAATTGGTGTGAACTATTCACGGATTTGACACATGATATCTCACATAAAACTTCCCTTCTAATCGCCATCAACAATTATGGAACACCATACACATTCAATGACCCTTCAAAAAAAAAATTAATGTGGAAATAATTTGAAATGACGAGTCGTCAAAGTTTAGCTTTTTTTTAGTGTGAAAATCATTGATATTCCCTACCTCGTGGGGAAGAAAAATATTTACAGACAATTAAAGGTTATAATTTGTGCAGGTATCGATATGCTAAAACAAGAAATGTAGTTTTACTAGGCACTCCACAAGATGAAGACTACTGGGGACAGCCCTTGTAGGTGGTAAAACCTCACCCCTCCTTTCCTAGCACGGGCTCCTCAACCAGCCCAGGAAAAGTGAGGCCCTCGGTTGATTGAGGGGCCCTCTTGATCATTCGTCTTCTTAAAAGTCTATTATTGATTAAAGAAGGAAAAAAAAATTGTGTGAACCATTGACGTTGATTTGACATGTGATGTCTCCCATAAGACATCCCTTCTAATCGCCATCAGCGATCATAGAACACCATAGAGGGCTAAAAGAACGTACTGTCTACATAGGAACACATGGCTGCCATCCTATTCATATAGATCACGATGACAAAGCAACTACATTGACTCAATCCACTAGGGAACGTGTAATTTTAGATACAAGATGAATTCTCTCTAATACGGGTTTATTATGATTATCGACCGCAATTTTTCCTAAACCATAGAGGTGAGAATATGCCCCAACACATTCCTCTATATTGTGTCAAATTTGTTGAACAAATGCCTAGATTAGAGCATATGGCTTCCGAAACTCAAATCTTAAAGGTCAATTTGTACCTTCACCAAGTGTGCATTGTGCGGTATAATATGAAAGATGTGGCACTTATAGTCCATCTATTCAATAATTGCCGGTGTAACTAACTTGGTACAATAAAAAAATAAAATAAAATAAAATATAAAGATTGCGGAGCCTCTGCATGGGAGCTAACTCAATTTAATTGATGTAATTCCAGAACAGCAAACTCGAAGACATTTAAGAATGAAGGGATGATACACGATTGGCCCTTATACAACAAGAAATTTGGGGCCACCGAGCAAGGCCCCGTAGGAAATAGGATTTGGCAAATTGGTCCCTCTCTCGGCATCCTATGATGCCCCTAATAATTGACCGTCTCAGAGGTTTCTCTTCATTCATGTATAAATATATTTTATGACTTTTGGCGTTGCTTAAAGGAAAAGAAAAGGATTAAAAAATTAAGATTCCATTTGTTTCGCTAGAAAAACTTAGTCAATGAAAAATATTTCTATCATTGATAATAATTTATGTCTAAATATTTTTCATGGATGTATAAGGTTTAAGAATTCTCAAATGGCTAATTTATTTAAAAAATTACAATCTAATAGACAATCTCAATTTTGTCCCGAACTTTTTTTGTTTAAAAAAAATCACAAACTTTCATTGTAATCTTAAATTTACCCCCACGTCAAAAAATAGCGACTAGTTTCTTCAAAACGATCAATATTAAAACTAGTTGGAGGTTTGTTTTCAAGACTAAGGTCTTGGCCAATACTCTCACCTTCGTATGGAAGGGAAAAGTACCAAAAAAGTTTTAAACACATGACATTGATATCAATTCAGTTCTAAAATTTTTAATTTGACTAATTTAATTTTAAACATTTTCACATTAGTACTCATTTGGTCCATTCGGTCAATTTTGATCTAGTGTTGACTTGGACATCAATCAATCAATGAACACTAACGTGGCAATTTTTAAATAATTTTTTTCCTTTTCCTTTTATTTTTTCTCTTCTTCCTCTTGAACTTCTTCTCCCACGGTGACCAATGAGCCTCTAGTAGCTAGTAAGGGTTTCGCGGCCCTCGCCCACTACTAATCTAGGTGAAGCTGCCTCACCCACGATGTTGAGCGAGGGTTGCAAATCCCTCACTGTCGGTGGGTTGTGGGAGAGGAAGGCCGAAAGGAAAAAGAGAGAAAAAAAAGGAAAATGAGAAAAAAAAATGTAAAAATTATTTAAAATTTGGAAAAAATAAAAAATTATATAAAAATTGCCATGTCAACATTCGTAGTAGCCAGCGTCCACGTTTGCATCGACCGGCCAACATTGATCGAATGGAGTAAATTTGCATCAATATGAAAAGATTATTGACTAAATTGGTCAAATCAAAATGTTTAGAATTGAATTAGTACCAATGTTATAGATTTAAGACTTTTTTCAAAACTTTTCCCTTGTATGGAACAATAGAAGCCTCTTGATGTGGGTAGATTTGAGACTGGAATGAGACTTAGTGATTTTTTATAAAGACAAAGAAAAGTTTGGGGCACTATTGAGATTTGAACTAAAGTTTAGATTTATTTTAAGGGAATTAGGCCATTTCTTGGTCATTGGTAAAGGCGTGACATCTTTTTTTTGATGGGTTGGGTCATAGGTCCATATAAAATTTCATGGGCGTGGGCTTTTCTCCAACTATAATGTCCATAAATATTAGTCTAAGTGATTTTTCAACTTTTTATATGCCGTAACTTAAAACGTTTGTACTAGTACTAACACGCGCTAGAATGCTTCCTAGATAAGTTTCTTCATTATTATTATTATTTCTTTTTAATAATCAGTACTTGCCAACTAATTAGTCATATGTGTGTTTAAAATGACTTTTACTTCTTTTTTTTTTTGCTTGCTCAATATTTTCTTACTTTTTTTACCCAAAATACCTGTAATTTTTACTATATAAGTGTCAACATCTAAATTTAGATGAAACTTTTTTACGTTTTGAATAATTAAGGGAAAATTCCAAAATGGGACAAAAGTGCTATCTTTTTCTCAAATAAGGACTTGAAGTGGATCTTGTTTCAAATAAGGACTTGAAGTGCCATCACTTTCTCAAATAAGGGCTTGAAGTGGATGTTGTTTCAAATGAGAACCTAAATTGGTTATGTTTGTTACAAATAAGGACATGACTTTTTGGCGATCAAGGATATTTTCGTCTTTTGCCATTTTCCGCCTTTTTTTCTTTCCTTTTTTTTTTTATTCTTCTTCTTCCTCTTCTCTAGTGGCCGGCCGACCACCGACGATGCCCATAGAGGGTTGGGCAAGGGCCACCCACATTGGCCCTTACTAGTAGCTAGCGAGGGCCAACCTCGTAGATGGCCCCTAGGTAAGGGTCGCCACACCCAAGCGACGCCATCCCTTGCCCGTGGCTAGCGTGGATGGTCCTCACCGGCGAAGGCGACCCTCACGCCAGCTCTTTGTGGGCATCGTTGATGGTCGGCAGCCATCGACGAAGAGGAAGAAGAAGAACTAGAAAAAAAAAAAGAAAAAAAAAAGGAAAATGCTAAATGACGAAAATACCTTTGACCGATCGAAAAATTTAAGCTAGTCAAGAACTGGCGAGATCGGGTCTTTATTTTGAAACAACCAAAGCCACTTTAGGCCCTTATTTAAAATAACCAAAGTTACTTCAAGTCTTTATTTGAAACAAAGTCCACTCCGAACCCTTATTTGAGAAAATAAAGACACTTTGGGTTTTTTTTTTTTAAAATTTTCCCAATAATTAATTATATACTTGATTTCGATAAAAGCAAACCAAAGTTATGATGTTGACTTCTGTAAACGGGCTCTAAATATCTTAATTTATGGATATGTTTTATGGCCATTTACGGAGTGTTTTTGCACCGCAAAACAGCAAAACAAGGAAAAAGAACAAGAGAAACAGGGTTTTATTTTTCAGTGGGCTAAATGGCGTCTTGTCTTTAGGAGATGCTTCCCATGGAGTATAATGTGATCTGCATGCAGGAGCAGTTTGAGCTACAGATGTTTGACATAAGGAGATGCCAAAGAGCAGAGCAGAGTACGTTGTCGACTGTGATTTCGTCATGATCAGCTTCGTGTCTCGCTCAGGAAGACCCTCCCATAAAAGCTCAACAAGTCACTCCCGGCTTTCTTTCAGTGCGCCTGCAATGGACATCACGACAAGAACTCACCGCTTCATCTGAAAAACAAAGTTGAAACACACCCAACTTCAACCCCCTCTCTCTCTCTCTCTCTCTCGCAGACCCAGTTGGTGTGTGTGTCGAATTCGATCATGGGTAATCTTCGAGATATATGATCCAACATGCGTTTCAACTGTTGTCTGTCGAGTTCTCGAGACGAATTAAGCGCGTTCGGTCGTGTGATTAACGAGCTCTTTCTTTTATTTGCTTTTGGCCCGTTTGTACTTATTGATGTAGGGAGTGAGAATCCATTCGAGAAAAGCATTTTGAGGACGCTTGAGAAGCCTGACGGTGGTGAGTTTGGCAAGTACTACTCTTTGCCAGCTCTCGACGACCCTCGAATAGGTCGAGTCCCTCTTTTTTCTTCTGTTTAATGCATGTTTTAGTAGCTGATGATTTGTATAGTATCGATGTTTGTATGAAGATCAAAATGACTGTCTTTCAACTTTTCTGTCATAAGCAAACAGGAGCAACAATTTTCTGTCGTTTTTGTTGGGCATCGTTATTATTCTTCACGTCCCGAGTCTTGTCTTTTCATTCTTTATGTAAATAATCTAATTATTAGAAGAAATTATTAGGAATCGAGCTAGGTGAAAGGTAGGCCGAGCGAACCAACTGGTGCAGATTTTGGTTAATCACTTTCCTATTCATTGCAAAAACTCTTATTTGTGTTTGTCAATGTCAATGCCTATTGTATTACATGGAGAACAGAATCATCTGCTTAGCTCTGTTGATTAGCACTCTTAAATAGTAATAGATCAGAACCAAGGGAAGTTCTGACACCTGTTGTTGTCTCCTTTTTGGGCTTTGTACAGTTTACGATATTCTGAAATAGTACCCTTCAGAACGAAGACAGATGTATGCTAAGTCATGTTTTGATGGAGAGTGAGTTTTGACAATGCAGATAGGCTCCCAATATCTATTAAGGTCCTCCTTGAATCGGCAATCAGAAACTGCGATGAGTTTCAGGTCAAGTGTGAGGATGTTGAGAAAATCATTGATTGGGAGAATACTTCTTCAAAGCAGGTTGAAATTCCCTTCATGCCAGCTAGAGTATTGCTTCAGGTGAACATTGTCGACAAATTAATTAAGGTACCTTTCACCTGAGACTTTTTAGTTACCACATTTTATGATAGCCGTTATCTTTTTCCTTAGGATTTTACAGGAGTGCCTGCTCTTGTTGATCTGGCTTGCATGCGCGATGCTGTCAAGAACCTTGGAGGAGACCCAGAAAAAATCAATCCAATGGTAAGCAATGAGTGCATGCGCTAGACCAGTGTTTTGTCTCACCTTGGAACCCAAAAGCCAAAAGGGGATAACGAATAGGGTGATTTTAATAATCGGACATTTAGAGGACAAACTCTATTAGTCTTCATGTAGATACTTAGACAGCTGATGCACAGTTTCTGTTATGCAGGTTCCAGTAGATCTTGTAATTGACCACTCAGTTCAAGCTGATGTGGTGAGGTCGGAAAATGCAGTGCAAGCGAATATGGAACTCGAGTTCGAACGTAACAAAGAAAGATTCGGTTTTCTCAAGTGGGGAGCCATTGCATTCCATAACATGCTTGTTCTTCCGCCTGGAGGTGGGATTGTTCCATCAGGTGATACAAGATAGTGCATGCATTTTCCAGGAGTCAGAAAGAAAGAGTTTATTGTATTCTATACCAACAAGTACTGTGTACTATGTTGAACACACTAGTGATTAGAGACTTAATCTAATCTCCTCCTTTTCTAGCATGTACTTTTGTTTAGACAAAAATTGATTTTGTTATATCTAATGTGTAGGTGAATTTGGAACACCTTGGCAGAGTCGTGTTTAACACCAATGGCATTCTATACCCTGATAGCATCATCGGCACCGATTCCCATACGACCATGATAGACGGGTTGGGAGTTGCTGGCTGGGGAGTTGGTGGAATAGAAGCTGAAGCTGCAATGCTTGGACAGGTGAAGAGTCCTGTGCTGCTCACGTAGAATTGGTTTTTGAAGTCCTTAGTAGAAGATGCAATTAGTCTTGCTAAGTTGATGATTTTTGCTGAAATGTCTACCTTCACAGTAGTTGACTAGTAATTGCTACACCTAGTTTTGCTTGAACCACCTCTGCCTGCTGAATATGCAGCCAATGAGTATGCTTCTTCCGGGGGTGGTTGGATTTAGATTATTGGGAGAACTGCGAGAAGGTGTGACAGCCACTGACTTGGTGTTGACAGTAACACAAATGCTGCGGAAGCATGGTGTTGTTGGCAAATTTGTGGAGTTCTATGGTATACAATTTAGCTATCTAGTCCACTAATGTGCAATTTTTCCTTTCTGGTTATGTTTACGTTTTTCCTTTATAATAATATTAGTGCCACTCCACTGTATAGGAGAAGGCATGAGGAAACTATCATTGGCAGATCGTACCACAATAGCTAACATGTCTCCTGAGTACGGCGCAACCATGGGATTCTTTCCAGTGGATCATGTCACTCTACAGTACCTCAAGTTGACTGGAAGAAGCGATGAAACTGTATGTTATTTCCAAACTACTGTGCGAGAAGCTTTAGCCGTATTTTCTCATCGGGACATCTGAGCTTACTGTGTAGGTTTCCATGATAGAGTCTTATCTGCGGGCTAATAACATGTTTGTGGACTATGATGAGGTAATGAGAAAGCTTTTTATCCAATTTCATTGTGCCACGCTAGTTGATATTGGTTATTTCTGACTGGAGTTCTGTATAAACAAAGCCTCCGGCAGAGAAAGTTTTCTCCTCTTATCTAGAGCTTGATCTTAAAGATGTCGAACCCTCTGTATCAGGGCCAAAGAGGTACAATCCGATGAATGTTCATGAAATGAATGAGTGCCTATTTTGTATCTGTCTCTTCTTGTGAGAATTAGGTTGTTTCAGGCCACATGATCGAGTTCTCTTGAAAGAAATGAAGGCGGACTGGCGTGCATGCTTGAACAATAAAGTAGGATTTAAGGTGCTCTTCTCCATGCTCTTATACCTTCTTTTTGCGCTATTACCCACCATACCGCATAGTTAGCATGTTCAATGGTACTAAGGCCTCTCAGGTTTTCCACGACCTTCACCATCAGGCAGCAGCAAAGTCCTCTTTGAGAAGAATTATGTGGTGTAGAATATTGATATTTCAAACGTTGGAAATAAGCTTTGGTCTTTCATACTTCTTTTCATCTAAAGCTAAGTTGGCCAACTTCAGAGATCTTTCAGGGATTTGCGATACCAGTGGAAGCCCAGAGCAAGTTTGCAGAGCTCACGTTCAATGGAACTCGAGAAAAGCTTAGGCATGGTGATGTTGTCATAGCAGCTATTACCAGTTGTACTAATACCTCGAATCCTAGTGTAATGCTTGGGGCTGCTTTGCTTGCTAAGAAGGCCTGTGAATTAGGATTAGAGGTTAGATGTTGTTCTCATCTAGCTTTTCCTTCTTTAAAATTTTGGCGGAGGAAATTGCCTGATTATGTAGAGGCCCTTGAGTGATTTTACATGTAGAAGGTTACTATGATAAACCATTTGCTCAGAGAACTGAGACAAATCAGTTGGTTTTCTAATTAGAATCTTCTGGCAGGTTAAACCATGGATTAAGACAAGTCTTGCTCCTGGTTCGGGAGTTGTGACCAAATATCTGACAAAGAGGTGCATATACTTCAATCTGCAAATCGTTTCCCAAGATTCTTGGTTATAGACACACTTGACTAATGGCTCCTTGCTGCAGTGGCTTGCAGAAGTACTTGGATCAGTTGGGCTTTTACACAGTTGGCTATGGATGCACCACATGCATTGGGAACTCAGGAGATCTCCATGAGGCTGTCGCTTCTGCAATTACTGATAATGGTGATCTCTCTGCTCATTCCTTCTCTTGGTTTCCACTATTTCTTCACCACGTATGTCCTAGAAAATCCTTCTGAAGATAGCCAGTTGTTGGTCTCCTATGACCAGATATTGTTGCAGCAGCTGTACTCTCTGGCAACAGGAATTTTGAGGGCCGCGTGCATCCCCTTACGCGGGCTAATTATCTAGCTTCTCCCCCACTTGTGGTGGCCTATGCTCTTGCTGGCACTGTATGTATTTTGTTGGTTCAATTCCTCTTTTTTTCACCATGGTAAGACAAAGAATGTTTTAATGAGATTTTGAGCCCCATCTTAACGACTGGCTAAGAGTGGTTGCTGCTGGCCACGCCGACTAGTCCAATGCTTTAATTCACCCACCGTGATAAAAACAAAAGCAGTCACTTTTGGCACATGGTCTGCTGCACTTGACAATCCAGTGGCTAACTGGCCATTGTATCCTGAAGATAATTTTTGTTCGGCAGGTTGACATTGATCTTGAAACAGAACCCCTTGGGCGCAGAAAAGATGGAAGAAGTGTATTTTTGAAGGACATTTGGCCAACAAACGATGAAATAGCAAAAGTGAGCAACTGGCCTGATTGAAAAACCATAAAGTATGGCTTAAGTCTTTCCTCCGGAATTGGCAATGTAAGGGCTAACTTATACTGGCCCTTCTATACTGCAGGCTGTGCAGTTGAATGTGCTTCCAGATATGTTCAGGGCCACGTATGATGCAATAACCGAAGGAAATCCTCTGTGGAATGGATTACTTGTGCCTTCTGGAACTCTTTACGCGTGGGACCCAGCCTCGACTTACATTCTTAAGCCACCTTTCTTTGAAAACATGACGATGACACCTCCTGGCCCTCGCAGCGTGAAGGATGCATATTGCTTGCTCTATTTTGGTGACAGCATCACGACTGATCACATATCGCCATCCGGTAGCATCCACAAGGACAGTCCTGCTGCTAAGTACCTGGTGGAACACGGGGTTGATAGGAGAGACTTCAACTCTTACGGGAGTCGCCGTGGCAATTACGAGGTGATGGTGAGGGGCACTTTCGCCAATGTCCGAATTGTCAACAAGCTCCTGGAAGGAGAAGTCGGGCCTAGGACGATCCACATACCCAGTGGGGAAAAGATGCACGTTTTCGATGCTGCCATGGTAACTTTTCGCTTGCGTGCATCTCTATTAACTTCTTCAGCTTGAACTGATAAATGCTCGATTACCAGGGACTTAGCAGTGAAATCAGTTGACTCAAGCCCATTCAACTTTGTTAATGAGTACAACTACGTTCTCAGCTGTCAACTGCTCTTTTTGGACAGCTTCACTAGTGTTTTTGTTACTTTCTTTCTCAGAGATACAAGAATGAGGGCCAGGACACTATTGTCTTGGCTGGTTCTGAGTACGGTGTAGGGAGTTCCCGGGACGGAGCTGCCAAGGGTCCGATGTTAGTGGTACGCATACCTTCAGAGGACTCTTTTCTTTTTCCTGGTTATATGCTTTTGCTGTCACCACTGATATCCTTGCAACAATAAAAAATTTTAGGGGGTGCAAGCGGTCATAGCAAAGAGCTTCGAGCAAATTCACCGCAGCAATCTAGTTGGAATGGGAATTATCCCGCTCTGTTTCAAACCTGGAGAGGACGCCGAGACGCTCAGGCTAAATGGCCACGAAAGATACACGATCGACCTTCCAAACAAAGTGAGTGAATTGAAACCCCGTCAAGATGTGAAAGTAGTGACGGACAACGGGAAGTCATTTGCATGCACATTGCGCTTTGACACCGAGGTAACTGGATTTCCCAGATTATACTTCAGCCATTCATTTATACTTAACCTATATTCTTGAATGTTGAACCCACCCATGCCTTGTGCAGGTGGAGCTGGCTTATTTTGATCATGGTGGTATTCTGCAATATGTCATCCGGACCTTAGTCGAGGATAAGCACAGAAAGTGATAGCCCCTATGTTACGGAAACTGGAAATTCAACATGGGTATTATATTAGACTTGGGAATCGAGCACGATGTGTGTAAGTTATGGAATGAACATCCATTGATCTTGAACTAAACCTGGGAGTGATGTTTAGCCAAAAGAGAGACAGTCATGAAAAAGTTTCTTGTGCTTGTTAAGGCTATTCACGGTTCCATGGGAAGTAAGTGGAAGCGACCAAATTCAAGTGATTCGACAGAACAGCAAGTATCGAGAGCACAGGGAGAGGCATATGCAAGTTGGTACATGTTTATGGGATCAGACCTGACTATAGTTAGGACAATTTAAGTATTCCATGTACAACGTACTCTTGTTCCGTGCGAATATCTCATTGTATGTGTCTGAACTTGCAGAGTCCCAAGGAAAAAGAAGGTTGATGCGGTCAAACTGAGTAAAATCGAAACAGGTGCTCATGGATACAAAAGAAGAAAGAATATCACACCTCGCATTTGTAATCTCGGTCATTCTCGTCAGCATCTCAAGCACTACAGTTCCTTCTAAGAGAAATTTTTTAATTTAACCAAAAAAAGAAGAAAAAAAAGAAGAAAAAGGAACAGAACTTATCTTCCCTGTGTCTGTTCTACAGCTCTATCTCAAGTTACAACAAGAAAAGTAGTCGCAGTCAGCACAAAGGTAATGAACCAAGATCTACAACATGGAAGGATTGTCTGCTCGCACAGGACCATAAGTGATCTGAGACAAAAGAATGATGATTCATCTTAGACTTCTTTCCAGTATGATAACAGCATCACATCACGAACTTCATTAGAACATGCAAGTGTAGGACAATGTACTGGAGCGGTCAAAGTGATCAGCTGTGCTCTAAGGACCGAAAGTAGTCCCTCCTGTAGGTGAAAGGATGTATAAAAATATGATACAAAAAAGCTGCTGTCATCAGGGTAGCTTTAAAATGCTAAGAAACCAAAGGAAGCAATGGACGAAATTTAATCATCAGCTTCCCGAAATGATCAGTTTTCAGTCTTCTTCATAGTGAAAGAAAAAGAAGTTTTCAGTCTTCTTCATAGTGAAAGAAAAAGAAAATTGACTAAAGAACATTCCGTATCAGAAACTTCTTTTCACATGCCTGGCTAATATTAAGCCTGATGGTTCGAAAAGTCAAGATCGAACAATTGTTCAATCAGATAAGACAAGAATTTGCCAGAAACCGGCAAATCCTGAAATGTGGAAGACTCGAGTTCGGGGAAGGTGGTGAAACAAAGGCGACATCTTTTGACAGCCATTTGTCAGGACACATTGGAAAAGGACTCAGATGCTTTTGCTTTCACCAAATTTTTTTCTGCCAGACAATATGATTATATGACAATGTTAATTAAAAGGTGCATAGATGATAAGCAGAAAACTCACCTTCCGTACGATAATTCAGACCTTGTACTCATGGACACGCATCCATTTGGTAGATGACCACTTATTACCCTTAATCACAGGGCAACCACCTGAAAGCAAAGGGACGAGCTTCTCTCAGTCAGCATTCGACAGTGCCGGGTTTGAAAAATATAACTTTAGGGAAATCCTCGTGCATTCCGGCTTTTAGATTTTTATTAGAAGCATGCCAAAGTACTGGAAAAGAGCCTTCTTCTAGTGTCAGCATTATCGTCATTGGTGATGAAATCATTCTTATAACCTGATCAGCAAGTATTACAACTGACCGTGCAAACTAGATTCATCCAATGTGGCATCAGGTCTCATGCTCCAGAAGAGCAAGGCATCCCCCATCTTTGGTTTAACAGACAAACCCTTCTTCCCACAATCAGATAGCTCATTCCACCAAGGAACAGAACTGAAATTCCCTTTGGCAGCAGGAAATACTGTCTCACCTCCTTCCTCAACATCTGAACTGTACCATAGAGCAAACAGAAAAGTAAAGGATGATGAAATATTGACCTAGACAGCCAGGAAGATCTCAGGATCAACAATACAGTAGATGCAAACAATCTACTTACAGGTACATGAGAAGTGTAGCCATGCGCTGACCACCATTCCTGGTATTATATTCGTCAAGGAAGTAATCGAAATGTGGCTCATACTTCTGCCCAACTTCATAGTGCAGAACTTGAAGTCCTTCTCCATTCTCTGGATTTTGGAATTGTCAAATGATTAAGGCATAAATCTAGATATAGTCCAGAAGATATTTAAGGAGGTATAGAGTGACAAAAAGGAATGCTATAGTAACATCTACTTTAAGACAAATATCAACAAATCTCCTTGGTAACTGTAAAACAAATAGGTTAGTAGGTTCAAACTGTTTATTCTCAAAATTTCTCCACATACAGCTCTATGTACAGAAACAACAGCTACCTCACAATATTTCACAAGTGCAAAATCCTCTAAAACTCTAGAACAATGCTCTAACAAGGCTGAGAACTTACTCTAAATGAAATCTAAACTCTCATGCAACACTCACAAGTTCTACAAGAGTTCTGTATACACACTCATTGAAGCGTTACCCTAATTCTTCTTCATTTGTTTTTTCTTTTTCATTTTTTGTTCTTGTAAGAAACACCCAATGTCAATTATCCTCAGGAGCAAGTATGATCCTTCGATTAGATACACATATTCCTCTCCACATCTGTAATACTTGGGGAAATTGCCAAAATACAGGAGCTTTATTTTTGGCCTGTACCTATATATAGGAGCTTACTATACTCAATTACTCCCACGGTTTCACAAAAGCATATCTTTGTGAAGCTAGAAAAAGGAGCAAGGAAGAAGTGACAACAGAACAGGTAAAAAACACTACTCTGAAACTTGGTAACGGCAGCTGAGAAAAATGTTGAAAATGGGTATCCACCAGAGCAAAACCTTAATGCCGCTGAGCCTCTTACCTACAGGTATGAAGGTGTAATCTGCAATTCTTTTCTCAATGTCTCTAATTATTTTATCACGTCCTCTCGCCAGAAATGTTCCATAGCTCGTGCGTACCCTACATGAGGAAGTAGGAGCTTCTTATGATTAAGTATAGCTAATAATTCAAACTCGCAGTACTTGGAGATTCAAATTTTGTCCACGCGCCATTGAAGATGGAAAATTTCGGGTCCATACCTGCTATCTGTACTCTTCCCAGTTTCACTATCTACCACTGTTGACTTCTCCATGTTAGGCGCTGCAAGTTCAATGAGGTATTCACATTCTTCCTTAGACTGCAAACAGGCAAAGGGTGTAGAGTCGTGATGTGCAAATGGACTTGCCAGCCATAGACCACTATAAAAATGACAATTTCTACCAATTTAAGCAAATAAAGGCAGTTTGCGGCAGAAAATGTAGAATAAAGTATTTTAATTGATCATTAAGTGCACCAAAACCTGGTGCATAAAATGGGGAAAGAACTGAATCATGGGTTGAATGACTCATCAACAGGAACTCTCTGTCTAAAATATTTGTCATTATTGTCTTTTCTTCTGGGAAGGGATCCACTGAACTAGAGAAAGAGAGATATTCAAGAATCTCACGACATTCCGTCACGATGCATCCACAATTGCTTACAGCGATCAAGAGATTCAAGAATTCATACAAGGATTATGCCGATGCACATTTCACCTAAACAGACACGCTAAAAAAATAAACTTTCAGCTAAATTAATTAATTCCACCGGAGTTACTAATAGCTTCTTACACAAGAGCATCGGCATATAGATCTAGCCTTGGCATTGAAACTTTCCTGTTGCAATTGCAATCTAGACCCCCTCAACAAGAAGAAACGATACATTCCCAACAGCGACAAGATAAACAGAGACTCACCAGAAAGTTGTGATATACAAAAGCTCTAGGCTCCCACGATATGACCTCCACCCACTGCTCCGCTCGACCTTCATCCCCCTTGCTCCTGCAAACGCCACGCAACACACAATTCGCCTCCGATCAAATCAACATTCCGCCGCACACCACGCCGCATCAACAAACGCAATCGAAACGCAGTCGCAGCGAAATGCGAGCAAGAATCCCCGCACCTGTCGACGGTGTTCCTCACGATCGAGGCCAGATCGTTGGCCTTCCGCCGGTCGCCGCCGGCGGAGGAGCCGCCGGGCATCGAGAGGATCCCGAGGGCGAGGAGGATCAGCACGACGAAGGAGAACACGAGGAGCAGCGTGAGGATCAGGGTCGAGGACGGCGAGCCCGCCGCCCTGCGCCCCGGGAATCGCGAGGTCCTCTGCTTCGCCATCCGGAAAGCCGATTCGCGAGAATGCCAAGTTCGATTTCCGTAGAGAGAGAAAGAGAGAGAGAGAGAGAGAGAGAGATCTGGGGAATCGAAGACTCGATCGCGCGTCTGCTGTCTGAAATTTTTATTGCAGGGATGTCGCGAGAGGTGGCGCCGGCAGGCCGTTGAAGTTTTGGGGACGTACAGCGTGCTTCTTATCTAATGTTTCCATGTCCCTAACGACTGTTCATGGAAGAGCGGTCGTGCTATACTTTAATTTTATAGTCCTTTCATTGCGTAGATTAATTTATCGTGAGATCTGGTTGCCTGGAGTACTTGGATGGATATGATATATTTGTGAATAATTTGAGTTATTAAAATCGTTTTATAAGTAAATGACATAAAATAAATTTTCAACTTTGACCCGATGTGTAATGCCGTTAATAAACGTTACATTTATTTAATTTGATCTCTGAACTTTCGTTCAATATGCAATGTGACCCTTAAAATTTTAATTTGTTTAATGTGATTCTCTAGATTTTTTGTATATGTGTAATTTAATCCCTAAGCTATATTAAAATGTTCAATTTGTCTATGAATTTAAATTTATGGAAGGATAATATTGAGCATTATTATACAGTATAGGGACTAAATTGAGTATGTAAAAAAAGTCAATGAATCACATTAAGTAAAATAAAAGTGTAAAACACCACATTATATAATGAGCTAAATTTTATGAATCATATTAAATAAATTAAAAAATTTTGAATCACATTTCATATTAAGCCAAAGTTCACGAATATCATCATTCCTTATTTTATCATCTTTCCCGCTTAAAGTCATGACTAACTCACATAACATTATCATGCTCAGAATCTTTGAGACATTTTGCCGTGGAATTCATGATTTTCTAAATTTCTATAGAATGACTCTCGGTTTCGATTTTTCAATCATGTATATGAAGATCACGCATGTCCAAATTCGCATCGACCAGGGACGAACTACGGTGGGATCCATATATGATCCATTCATGGGGAGACGACTTTTTCTTAATAAGCTCCTACCGACAGGAATCGGTATTTAATTGCGATCACATCATCCTCAGTCCACTTCTAGGCCTGCCTAACTATATATAATAAAAATAACAAAAAAGATAAAATGTAAGGAAAAGTCAACGATAACGACTGAACTTTGCGTGGCGTGGTCGTGACAGAGATAGACGCATCCGCCGGGAAAGTTCAAGAGAGATTATTGACCATTCGTTCAAATCTCAAGCCAAAGAAAGTTCACATGATACAAAGCGGACATGCACAGAAGCTATCGAAAATTAAGGAACTTTAACCTCAAAACATAAGAATTACTTCTTCAATTTTTACCATGATCTACGAGGGATCACCAATAGCAATCCGCAAGTGAACATCTTGCCTCCTTTTTTTAACGAATAACTGTTTCTTCTTGTGCTTAACCGTCGATGATGCATCACCAACAAACACAATGAAATAAGAAAAGCCGAGTCTTGCAAACTGCAATCACATAGACCTTGAAAAAAGAATAAGAAATTTTAAATGTGATTTGCGATTGAGAACGCCTCTAAACTTTTTTTATATGTGCGTGATTTATTCGGTTTGGGTCAAGAGCTCTGCCCCAAATAATAGGGAAACGTAGGCAAATTAATTTTCAGATCGACCCTACTCTTAATTTGTAAAATTAACTTTATTTTTTCACTTATTTTCGGCAATTTAAAGTTTAATGAAAAATCTCCCAACTATCACGAATTGCTTAAATACAAGCGAATTCCTATAGAGAGAAACTCTGAATAATACTTGTATTGCTGAAATGTAGTGGATGATGCAAATGAGAGGAATGACACCCTATTTATATAAAAGTCGATCTATTTATAATAGTTGATCTTCTATACAATCTAATGGTAGAGAATGCCAATTATTACCTAATTGATCCGACAATAGAGATGCTTTTGATCTAATAGAGGATATTGATCCTTATTGCATTAATCCGATGGTAGATATTAACTCTATCCAACAATTCAGGATATCAATCATTGTCAAGTAAATCCAATGATAAAAATTGAGTTAACTTCCAAAAAGGTTATAATCGTGCAACTTCCAAATGTAAATAGCCAGAAAAATAGTCCTAAGAGAATTGCGAATACTGCATTGACCGAGAGTCCTCTTCCCTTATAACGACATGCTTTCAAATCATAACCATGTGGGCAATGGTTGGTCGACTCACAAGCTAGGTCACATCCCCTCCTTTACGAAAGCTCTTTCTCTGAGACAAAACTTGAGACCGATGGGTCAAATCGAATAATTTCTCGTCGGCTCACACAAGCGGACAAGAACGAAACTTAAAATAAATAAATAAATAATACTAAATAGCATGGGGGACGCATTTATTGTGAGTTTTCACCAAAATTGGAGCGATCTAATGTCAGAAAGATAAAAGTATCATAAACTCTTCTATTTCGACGAGTCCCCAACGTGATTAGACGTTTCTAAAATCATGGAAAAGTCGGAAATAGTTTTCGAATAACAATCAATCGAGAAAATCTCCACTGCAAGTAAATAGAAGTTGTAATCATGTAAATATAACTCTTGTATTTAATTTGAATTTTGTACACGTCGTAATTTTCAAATTTCAAATTAATATAAGAATACGTAAATTACCCTTGCTGCATCACCGACAGAGTCCATTTCATAATGAATGCATTTTGTCAAAATCATATCCGTTGATCTCGTGTTGATGCCCTTCATGTGATCAATGTACTCTTAAACTCATTAATTGCAAAAATAATAATTTTTTTCCACCAGGGCGATTTTTATTTTTTTCTTTTTACTGTCTTGATGTAAAAGGTGTCAATTTAAATAAGCAGTGTCGGAGTTTCTTTTTCTAGATATCTAACATATTAGAAATTCTCTGTGTTGGTAATGAAAAATTACTAAACAATGTTTTCAAATAAACGACCCATTCATAAAATTTCGAATAGAAAAGATAAAATTAATATTTTATTTTCCCCTTGCTAAAAGATTATTTATGAAATAAGAAAATTTAATAGAGATAAATCATGTACATTATTATTCTCCTACTTGGCGGAGGAACAGGTGCAACAACAGTGAATCCTCAGTTTCGGTTCGACCAAGGCTCTCACGCAGTCTTCCAAATCCTGACCACTCGCTCATGCTAATGGACATTCATCGTTCCTGATTTTTCCAGTCGCCTTTCGGACGTGAGATTGGCAGGTGCTTTCGGCCTTGGTGCTCGCAGACCGAGTCACGGCACCACGGAGAGTTGCATACATTGTCAAAGCCTCTCCTCATTCATCAAAAAGAATGCGCAGAATGTTGACAGAGAGTGGCTTGTGATGTTCCATGGAGACCCATGCATCTGGTGGGCTCACGAGTAAAGCTGAAGCACCCTTTCGTCTCCACTGCAATCAAATTCTAATTCAATAGAAGGGCATATAAAGGCATCCATAACAGAGACTAGTACAATTACACGTACCTGTTGGAACGTTGAACGTTGCAGGAGCAGCTTGAGCCTCCAAAAAGATACATGCCCAGATCATAATTGGGGAATTTGAGCAGAACTAGTTTCTTGCAGTGAAGCTGGTCCGGGCTAATGGCGACTACGGTGCACCGCTGAAGTTGGGAAATTTCGGGTCCATACCTGCTATATTTACACTTGCCAGTTTCGCTATCTACCACAGTTGACTTCCGCATATGAGGTGTTGCACGTTCGATCAGGTACATTCACATTCTTCCTTAGACTGCAAACAGGCTAAGGGTGTAGAGTCATGATGTGCAAAAGGACTTGCCAGCCATCGACCTCAATAAAAATGACAATTTACTGTCAAATTGAGCAAATAAAGGCAGTTTGCGATGGAAATTGTAGAATAAGGTGTACTGTCATCATTAAGTGCACCAACCTGGAGCATAAGATGGGGAAGAACTGAATCATGGGTCGCATGACTCATGAACAGTAACTCTAAGTTCTGTCTCAATATTTGTCCTTACTGTCTTTTTTCTTTAGAAGGCAGTGTCCTTTTAGTATTCCACTGAACTAGTGAAAGATAAACTGTTAAGAATCTCATAGCATTCCGTCATGATGCACCCGGGATTGCTTAAAGCAATTGAGAGATTCAAGAAACCATACAACAATTATGCCAAAGCTAATTTCACCTAAACAACATGCTGCAAAAAGAAACTTTCAGCTAAAAAATTAATTCTACCAGAGTTATTTTAAGAGCTTCTTATACAACAGCATCGGCATATACATCTAGCCTTCTTTAAGCCATTGAAATTCTCACGTTGATGCATGTTCCAACGACCCAAAATTGCAATCTAGACCCCTCAGAAGAATAAAAGAAACATTTCCAACAGCAACAAGATAAACAAAGACTCACCAAAAAGCTGTGATATGCAAAAGCTCTTGGCTTCCATGATATGACCTCCACCAACTGCTCCCTTCGACCTTCATCCCCCTTACTCCTGCAACGTCACAGAAACAATTCGACTCCACTCAATCACATTCTGCCACACATCACATCACAACGCAATAGAAACCAAATCACAGCGAAGTATAAACAAAATTCAACCTATCAACAGTATTCCCTACGATTAAGGCCAGATCGTTCGCTTTTGGCCTGTAGCCAGAGGAGCTGCCGGGCATCAAAAGAATCCCGAGGGCGAGAAGGATCAGAACAACGAAAGAGAACATGATGAGCAGCACGAGGATCAGAGTTGAGGACAATGAAGCCGCCGACTTACAACCTGGGAACTGCGAGGTCCTCTGCTTCACCATCCGAAGCCAATTCACTAAAATGCCAAGTTCAATTTTGGTGGGTGGAGAGAGAGAGAGAGATCTGGGAATCGAAGACTCAATTGCAGTCTATAAGGGGCCAATGTAAGATAGTGAGGAGATGAAATGGACCAAGACGCACAGACTGTTTACCGCTATGCAAAAGCCATTCAGATAGATATGCTGCAGCAAGCGTGAGAAATTTGACAGGAATTGAAGATTGTAACGGTAAATTACCATTTCACAGAACTGACATTTGCTCAGATCAATTAGTAACAAGTAAAAAATTATCCCATTCGATCCAGTTACTTTCTGGTGAATCAAACCATGGTTTCAATTGCTTAAGCACACAAGAAGCTAAGATGAAAAGCAGATCTGAACATTGAAATTACTTGAATTAAATTCATCAAGTCTGCTTCAGTACTCTGAGATAAACCATATTAACTGGTCCATAACATTTTTGTATTTTGGCCAAGACAGGCTTCAATGGAGTGACTTCATTGACCTTAACAGATCTTTGCCAAAGCAAGGAATAGGTACAGTGAAGCAAAATGATGTATGAGCAGTGTGTAGTATTTGACAGTAAATTGAAGATCAACAACAATGATCGAATTTGACCAAAAAAAGAACAACAACGATCAAACAATATTGAGGTCACACATGAATAGCAATGCAGGAAAAACATGATGATCTTTCAATATATTATATGGGATTGGGGAATGTATCAACAACAGCAGCTATGCCTTCCCCAATAAGTAGGCTCAGCGACAAGGATCCTCTTATGTCATTACATTTTACATATCATGATATCAACATGAGAAAAACAGGTGAATGGAATAAGGAAAAAGGAAAAAAGAAACATGATTTGAAGATTCCAATTTAACATGTCGTCAAGCACCTAAGCCCAACACAGGTACTCAGAATCACATCAAACACTCCCACTAACTTAAATCAAATCAGATGCGGTAAGAATTTTCAGCTGTATCCCCCTGACTATAAAGGGTTTAGTTCCCAATCTTCCATTACTTCACAACGGTCCCTTCTCCACAAATCAAAAGAACATCCTAGAACAAGTCAAGCACAAGATGCAAAATTATCAGATTCCACCTAGAAATCTATCTATATGCGTGTATATAAAGGATAAAGATAATCAAGCACTTCCCATTAGTATTATGAGTTTTCTGAATTGCCAAGGGCAACAGAATACAGGGCTTGTTTTTTCTTCAGTTCTATGTGATCTTGTATTTCAAAGTCAATCCACAACATGGTGTTGTATTCACTTAAACGCCTCTTGCTCCAGAGACCTCCCACAGAAAGGAAACAATATACAATCTTGTATAGAGAAATGAGAGACAAACATCAGCCCAGCCTCCAAATTATTGACAATTCACCTCAAGAATGGTTAATGGTACAACAGTGCCCCCAGGGTAGCTCACTTTAGAATGGATTTCTATCACAAATAGAACATATGAGATTATACATATTTTAATGCATACTATTCACCCACCATGCCTCCCAGCAGCATAATAATAATCTAAACCGATCCCAGGTAAAGCAAAAGCTGAAATCAGATAGCAAAACTCCACCGAATTAAAAAGCATACATTTCACCCACCATGCTTCCTGACTGCAAGATAAGAATCTAAACCAATCCCGGGTAAAGCCAAAGCAAAAATCAGATAGCGAAACTGCACTGAACCAAGAACTTAATTCATAATTTTATTGAACAAGTATAGAACAACACCATCCCGGGTACTCTGTTTTACACATTCCACTTCTATGAGACTATCATAATCCGTATACAACACAATCAGCCAGTCCACACTATCAAACGTATACCAATTCCCCCAACAACAAGAACACGCGGAAACTCTCTCATCAAGTCTCGGAAGTCACGTGCAGAGCCTTGTTCTTAAACCGATACCTCGGCGCCCTGGGGATCACCTGGCTCGGCCCCATGTGGAACTGACCCGTGCCGCTCATCATCGGGGGCCCGTCGTCGTAGACATGGCCGACGAGGCGGCCGCAGGAGTTGCAGATGATCTTGGTCCGCTTCCGCTGGATGCCCCAGTAGTCGAGGGTCTCGAAGAAGGGCCTGATCTTGTCCTCCTTCTCGAACCGGAACTTGGAGGCGTCGACGGCGGAGAAGGAGACGGAGTCCTTGTTCCCGGCCTCGAAGTAGAAGTCCGGCGGGTAGAGGTGGTGGGCGCTGAGGTTGAGGTTGGCCCCGCACTCCTTGCACGTGTAGATCGACGCCATTGACGACGGCGGCGGCGGCGGGCGGCGATGAAGGGCTGAGCATGCGAAGAAATGTTGACTTCGCCGGGGGCGGACGGAGATCGAATTGCCTTTCGTCTTCGGCGCGTAACGTCCGGACTGGTTTATTATAACCGAAGACTCTTCTCGGAAGCGGCCGTCCACCCACACGACGCCGTCGGAACCGTCTAGAAGATTGGAACGACGTCGCATTGGCCAAAAGAAAATTCCAATTGGCAGTGGGATGTGGTGTGGTTTTCTCATGAGCAATACCCCCATTGACTTTCAATTTGAACCGATTTCTAGAGATAATTTTTGTAATTTGTATTGAAGTGAAAGCTTATCCAAGGCTCCAACTATTAAAATATTTGATTGTCCTAATTCAACGAAATCTAACAATTTCGAACTCGAATCAACGCCGAATCTCCAATTAGAGATAATATAACTAATGAGTTCTCAACATCATGCATATGTCATTATGACGGTATATAAATATAACTAATGAGTTCTCAACATCATGCGTATGTCATTATGACGGTATATAAATTGGTCAATTTGTTACAATAGGAAATATAGGTATACCTTAACCCTGCGAAATATTTCACTGGCACCACTAATCAGGCAGGTCATGAGCAAAAACCCATGTGGGTAAAGTCGAACGCGAATTCGTATGCATTTTTTGTATTTTGGGGATCGAATCCTTACATGACCCGACCCGACCCAGCCCGGCCCGGCCCAACCCGCCAAACACGGACCGACTTTGGGGCTATGCTTTTGGTGGCAAAGGAAAGGACGAAACGACATTGACAGAGCAAAATTCAAATGAAAGCGGAAGCGAAAGGGCTTTTCACTTGAGGGACGGCTCGCAATCTGGCGGCCTCCCCAAGCCGAAGCTTTGCAGATCCAGAATATGACAAAAACAGACGGCTGGCTTGTCTAGACGTCCGACGTAAGATTCAAGGCCTGTAGATTTGAATATGAATGATGTCAAAGAACAAGAAAAACGGAATCTCTCCTGGTTTTCGCATTGGTGATTGCTCTTAGACCACGAAACGATAAAAAAAACATAGGTGCTGCATCGGAATCTCCAAGATACTATGGCAATCCGGGCTATACGACGAGGGGGTCGAAATGACGTATTAGGCTGGACGCAAATTAATGCACACGAAATGACTCTTCGAGAGCCCATAACGAATGGCTTTGGCGACATGTAAAAGAAGTAATCATCCCGGATCATCATTCGCTATAGATTCAAACGGCCATCATTCGCTCCAGATTCGAATGAGTCAAGCGTGGTCCGGAAGGATTTGTTCTGTTCCGAATCTACGTCCAATCTAAGCATGGGAAACTGAGTGATTGGTCTCCAATGAAGCATGCTTTCTCGCTTGATTCCTAAGTCGTTACCTGGACCTGAACGAGCATGGTCTGCTAATTTCTTATCTAATTTCAGACACAATCATCATAAAGAAGGCCAGGTCAATCCTTACATACCTACCCACAATGATTGGTGAAGACCCATTACTCAATCCCGGCCGGCCAAAGAAAGGTCATTTAGCTGTGGAATTATTATTCTGTCAACCACTCCAATTTTCTCTTTTTTCCTCTGTCATGCCTACTTAATGAAAAGGTCAACTGACTCGTTCTCCTACTTCCTAAAGCCTTAGCTCTCTTGTTACCGCATTCTTCATATATATATACATAGTCTGTCTAGGACAAGAATCACGGATTCAAGAACCATAAAATTGCCTGACCAATAGTGCAAACCTGATGGAGAAGGGGAAGCCATCGAAACTGAAAGGCATGTTGCTCAAGTTCCTGCCGAAATCGCCGACTGCAGTTACATTCCAGAGTCCGCCGATCAGTCCCAGAAAGGCCACTCCGGGGAAAGCGCTCTTGATTCCAGCTGCGTCGATAATCCCAAAGGATGCTAGAAGAAGAATGAAGAATGGAAGCTTTGATGCCCGAGAACCTGGCTCACCAATGGTCTCGTGCATAGGACAAGTGAAGAACAAGAAGAAAAAGACGAAGCTAAGGCTCAACAGGCAGGACTTGCCTCCAATGGGAGAAACCAGATTGGAAGAGAAACGTCCCAAAGAGGTAAAGAAAAATAGTCATTCATCTTCAAAATTTCAGCTCTTCAAGACAGCAAAACGCGGGCAAAAATCTGATATTGCTGACAAGAGTAAGCCTTTGGGTCTGGAGAAAGTGCCCTCCCTGGCTGATGTGAAGAAATTTGCAAGTGGACGCGGTGTACTGACCAACTTCGACTGGAGGGATCACGGTGCAGCAGTGGTTCCAGATTGTTCGGATGATGAAGAAATAGATGGGGTGAAGAAGAAGATCATACCCCATTCTGCACCCATTGTGCTTGGCAGAAATGAAATTGTACTAGAGCCCAAGAAAGAGATAAACTTGTGGAAGAGAAGAACCACGGCTCCTCCACCACCGCTTCAGCTGAAAATCTGTTAGATGATTTGGTGAATCTGGACCATATCACAATATGTATACTTGTTAACATTATATTTGTACAAGAATTTGCAAGAAGGCACAATTAAGTGTTTGGTATGATCATCTCAAGAGGTGCACATACCATGCTTTTTGTTTAGTTATACTTATTAGAGCAGTCCAAACACTTTCTTTAAACTCAGAGTAGCATGAAATGTTCTTAAGTATATAACTTACCATTTTTCTTTTTTGCTGAAAATAGTAGCTTTAAAGTTACCACCAAAACAATGCACCCAGATATTAGCAGCATAAAAAGTTTATTTCAGCCAAGCATTTCACAGAGTGAAATGGAATAGAAAGCATTTTGGCCATGCTTTTCACAGAGTGAAATTGCATAAAACTCAATATCAGCTGCAACCAGCAACTTGACGCATAAAACTCAATCCCATTGCGAACTAAAGTGTACAAAATTAGTCCGTGCACATGATCCAACTGTTGCAGACATTACAAAAGCTCTCCTCTTTAATTGTTCTCAGAACTAACTAGGATTTGATTACAGCTTGGTTCGCCGGTGAATAAGTAATCAAGCTTCCATAGTCAAGTGAAAATCCAAGCTCAAAAAGTATATAATTGAAATCAAAAGTAAAATATCCAGAGGAAGTCATAACATGTGAGTTGACACTCTAACAAACATTGATCCGGCAATATAAGAGAAGCTTTGAATGAGTTAACTATGAATATAATATTTTACTCTGATTTCATCATCTGAGGTCATAATATGCAAGATAGAAATTGGAAGTCCCATGACCATTTAAACAATAGATAAATAAATAAGAGATTTGGTGCGATGCAATACGTTCAATGATGAAGTTGAAAGGAATATATCAGAACTTGAAACTGTCTCAAAGACATAACTTTGGCAGGGCTTCCAACTAAGAAAGGAGTGATGAACAAAAATAACTGCTGCGGAAAAACATTTCTCCGAAGTACCCAGGAGGAAAGCACTATCTTCAGTGTTTGCTTTGCAAATTTCTGCTTTACATTTCTTTACCTATAAAACAATAAAAATAGAAACATGAGGTACAGACCAGATCTTAGAAAACTGACAATGTTTTGATGATTTTTTTAATGCATCAGAACTGGTAAAGAATGCAAGAACCTTTCAAAACATAATGTGCTGAGGTGACTCATTAACTGTTTATAACTATCCTTCCAATCACATGCTTTTGACAAAACTTTTTAAAGTCCTCAACTTCAGCTGGGCAAATAACGGATCAAATTTACTAATATTAAATAATGGAGGTAAGGTTGATGAGATTAATCACAGAGTGTCCAAAACGAGGTGGGTGAAGTAAACCAAAATAATTGGGCAGAATTCGTTGACCAAAGGATGAAGACCAAGAAGAAAGACTGGATCAAAAGTCAAAAGACCTCACAAATAAACAATAACAGGAACCAGAGTAACCAACACAAGAAATAGATGAGCAAAATCCAAGGTTATATGCTGATGAGGTCAACAGGGAGTCAGACATGATGGTGCTCATGTCTATTTTTTGTTGGTCATACCCAAAATTCCAGAGTTTGGATTGCGATACAGGTGCACAGAGGAAATGCAAAGGTTTGAAATGAGATTCTTTTGCCCATCCTTCACTATTTTGCTTAGTTTTTGGCATGATTTTCCAAAAGGAAGTTGAAGTTCTGTAATCCTCAACAGTAAAGTCCATTAATGTGCAACGGCTTGATCCTGACCAATATGTAAAACCAGCAGACACTTTTGCTCATCCTTTACTATTTTGCTTAGTTTAGTAAGGAATTACCATAGGAAGTTGAAGTTGTGTAATCCTCAAGAGCACAGACGTGCAATAGCTTGATCTTTACCCGTGTGTAAAACCATCAGACAGCATTCAATATTTGCCAACTAAAGATGACAAAAATAAAAGCCAAAGAAGAAGATGTTGAAATAAACCTCAAATCGAGCAACCGGGTCATTTGTTAAATGTCTCCACTGTATCCGCATATGCATAGCGGCGATGGTGAAAGGGACAAACCAATCCTTTTAGTCATGTATGATCGAAACAAAGACATATAGTACTCTGCTCTGTCTTGCTCATTGAACGATGAAGCACGAAAAGTGGTTTGAAGTGATTGTCTCTTGATCTTAGAACATCGGTAAGCCTCATTTTCCCGTCTAATCACATGTAAGTCATAACTAATTCTTCATCTTCCATTCCCTCCAAACTCCTGAGAGTTTCAAAGATCTCCTGCGCACATGGGTGGGACTCGTCCTGAACACCAAAAGTGTGGTGAAAGCTCTCGATCTCAACCGAACTACAACCAGTTGGCTTCCTAATCTCCTTCTCTTTCACCAGCTTCCTTGCTCTGGCAACATCCTGCCAACGCCCAGCATCTTCGTACATTTTTGCTAGTAGTATGTACCGGCCAGCATTATCAGGGTCCAGCACAAACAATTTCTCTGCCGCTTTTTCCGCAAGTTCTATATTATTATGCACCCGAGAAGCACCAAGCAGAGCACCATAGACATGTTTCCCTGCAGGAATGGGCATAGTTTCTATGAGTCTGGCCGCTTCATCAAGTAACCTGGCCCTGCCCAAAAGATCAACCATGCAAGCATAGTGCTCCTCAGCCTTTTGAATTCCATATGCTTCCATACTGTGAAAAATTTCCCAGCCTTTTGAGACAAGTCCTGCATGACTACAAGTAGATAATACACACAAGAACATCAATCCATCAGGGCACAGGCCAAGCTCTACGACTTTCGAGAACATGTTGAGCGCCTCATCTGTGCGACCGTGCATACCATAGCACCTTATCATAGCATTCCATACAACAATATTCTTGTCGCAAACTTGATTGAAAACATCTCTTGCAATTTTGACATGCCCGCAATTTCCATAGATTGAAATGAGCCCACTAGCGAGAAAAGCATTTACTTCCATACCCGACTTCATAATGTAAGTATGAATCCAAAATCCTATGTGTATTGCTGCTGCTTGAGCACATGCAGGTAGAATTCCAACAAGAGTTGCGTTGTCAGGCATAAAATTGTGCTCTTGCACCATTGCACGAAAAAGCTTTATTGCTTCACCGGCATATCCATTTGAAGTATAACCAGAAATCATGGAATTCCAGCTGACAATGTCCTTCCGAGGGATTTCACCAAACACTACTCTAGACATTTCAATGGCCCCGCACTTGGCATAAAATGCCAAAAGAGCATTCCCAACATATAAATCCAAGTCAAACGCCAACTTCACGACGTGGGCATGAATAACTTTACCTCTCTTCACGCATTTCATGGCACCGCAAGCCTTCAGCACGAATGGAAACGTGTATCTGTTAGCAGAGACACAACTTAACCGCATGTGGCGGTACACGTTCAATGCTTCCTCGAAAGGACCCAAGTTCGCATAACCCCGGATCATCACATTCCACAAGAAAACATCTCTGTCCGACAATCTATCGAACACCTTACGCGCGTCGCCCATGTCCGGCGCGCCGTAGTCGCCATAAGCCCCGACCAGCTTCGCCGCGAGAAATGGGTTCTGCTCAAATCCCCCGATCACGATCTGGGCGTGTATCTTTTTGAGGCACGAGCTGCTCCTGCAACGTTCCAACAGGTGCGTGTAGTCATACGAGTCTCTGTTCTGGATGCCTATAGATGCCCTCCCATTGAAGTAGAATCTGATTGTTTCACGCGTCGCAGTGGAGCCGAACAGATGCTTTAGCATCACTCGTGAGCCCAGCAGATGCATGGGTTCCGATGGAACATCACAGGCCACTCTCTTTCGACATTCTGCGCATTCTTTGCGATGAATGAGAAGGCTTTGACAATGTACGCAGCTCTCCCTGGTGCCGGGCTTCGTTTGCGAACACCGAGGCCGAAAGCACCCGCCAATCTCGCGTCCGACAGGTGACCGGAGAAATCACGGACGATGAATGTCCACTCGCATGAACGCGGGGTCAGGATTTGGAAGACGCTGCGTGGACCTTGGTTGAACCGAAGCTGAGGATTCACTGTTGTCGCACCCGTTCCTCCGCTAATAGCGATGCTTAGCCCTGTTTGTTTGTGTTGTTTTTTTTTTTTATCGTCATGAACACAATTCCTGTTCTTTTTTTGTTCTTTGCTTGCGTTTTTGTTCTTGGGACTTATTTATGTTCTAGAGGATAAATTTAGAATAAAAATAAGAAATAAAAAAAACTTATTTTTTATTTTTGAAAACACTTTCGAGAAACAATTTTTTCTCTCCTATTTTTTTTCTTCTTTTTATTTTCTTCTTCTATTTTTTTTGGCCGGTCGCCGACCTCTGCCATGGCCAATGATTGGTCGTCGAGGGTCGGCGGCCTCACCAAAGCGTTGCTAGCCCCCGGCGAATGAGACGTTTTAGGTATAACTCACGCTAGCTACTTCTTGATTTTGCCATTCACATCCCGAGCACATTTGTTTTGCCTGGTTTTTTTTTTTAAAAAAAAAAAGAAAAATGCTTGATGGCTCATAGAGGTGCTTGAAAGAGACGGTGAACGGGGTTTGGTCGTGGATGGTGATTGTGTGGTGGTCGCTGGATGTAGCTTGTGGTTGTGCCTGGTTTACTTGTAAAAAAATGTTTTAAAATAACCACACAAAAATAAGAAAAAAAATGCACATAAGAGGGGGAAAAGAGGAGGTTCGTGATAGAGCAGGTGAAGATTGAAGTAGCTTCGGGTCAACAAGTCAGTCAAATGTATTTATATTTGTATCAGGAGTTAATACCCTAAAAAATTCCAAACTGATACGCCTGTGATAAATATATTATAAACTAATTTTTTGATTACAAAAAACTCTAAACTGGTACACATATAATAAATTTACCCCAAATGATTATAAAAAACCTCAAATTGGTACATTTGTGAAAAATTTACCTTAAACTAATTTGTTTGACCCCCATAGACCCTAAACTGGTATATTTGTGATAAATATATTATCTGTTAAATTAGATTAATAATACAAAAAACCACAAAAATGATATAACTGTAATAATCATATAGTAAAATCCCAAACTAGTATACTAGTTCATTGTTTTATTTATTTTTATTTTGGTAAGGTAAGATATGTTTTGACTTTTAACCAAAAGGCTTATACAACAAGGGGTCTCAGCATCAAAAACTTACACTTATGATGACAAACATGTCATAACAAGTAGAAGGGTGTCAAGAAAAAGGGAAAAGAAAAGCCAAACAATGGCAACCAAAATGCCAAATGGCGGCAACGAAGTAGCCAAATAGCGGCAACAAACAAGAAAAGAAAGAGGAAAATGAGGGAAACCAGACAGCAAACAGCGGCAACCCTCACAGCAATACAAGTAGGAAACCGACACCTTAGAAAGGAGGAAATAAGTCCTCGACTTTTGTAAATCTTCCTGAACTTCAGAGTGTCTACAACGCGATTAAAGGTCAAATGATAGCAACCTCCAAAGAGAAAATAGTTGAATCTAGCCCCCAAGTTCGCTAAGTTCTCCTATTTCTTAGTGTATTTACAACCTGGCTGAAAGTGAGAGCCTTGTCCTTTATGACTTTGAAGAGGTGATTTTCCAAAGCAGGCACAAAAAGAGCTTGGCCCCGAAATAAAATGTTGTTCCTCGTCTTCTAGATTAGATAGCAAAGGGCTCCAAAAGAAAATATCGCAATACATTGTGAAAAGTCAGTGCCTGAGAGACAATCTAAGGTCCAGTGTAAAATATCAAACCATGACCTATTTTGCTAAGTAAGATTGCATTTCGCAACCCAAAACAAAACGAGGCCAGCAGTAATCCGGCAACCAAAGAAAAGATGATTAATAGAGTCCGGCTGGCCTCGAATTACAAAAAGCACATAAACCATCCACTATCCTACCATAGGAGAGTAAAAAAACCTGGGTAGGAAGCTGGTTCCTAATGATGAGCCAGAGATGGATCTAGTACTGTGGGGTAAGCGTTTTGTTCCAAACAAAAGAGAACCATGGAATCAAGTTTATTTTTTGGTCGAATGGCTTCCCAAGTTGAAGTAGTCGAGAAAATACCTGAGGTGTATCCAAGCCATTGGAGACGGTCATTCTCATGGTTGAGCACCGGGAGAGGATCTCCCCAGTTCGCAAGAGTGATAGAAATAAGTGATAAGGGGTCAGAAAAGGAGAGTCCAATAGCAACTGAAGCCAAGCGCGATTCTCCAGACCAGTATATTTCCGTATTAGAGAAAAACCTGTCGAGCGAACCTCTGGGGTGCCAATGATCAAACCAAAAGGATACTAAGAGGCCATTACCAATGTGCCACAAAAAAAGCTACTAAAAATTTTCACAAAAGTCAAGCAGCTTCTTCCATGCCCAAGAACAAAAAGTAGGACACGAGACAATCCAAAAGTTTTTCTACTTTAAGGAAATAGAATAAATCCACTTGCAACCATAAAGACTCCTTATCAATAAAGAGGAGCCAAATATGTTCGAGCATAGCAGCCTTATTACTTTCACGTAGTGTATGAATACCTAGGCCACCCTCATTTTTTTGGCAAGTAGACATCATCCCAAACAACTTTAGCACCCCCAGAACCTAAATCCGGGCCTTTTCATAGAATTGCCGGAGTATCAGTTTTATACGGTTGAGAATCGAGCAGGGTAGAATAAAGACGCTAGCTCAATAAACCTGAATTGAATGAAGTACTGACCTGATAAGCTGCAAATGCCCCGCAAAGGAAAGGAAACGTTGAGTCTAGGATTGTACTCTAGTAGTAATAGCATTTACCAGGGAGATACAATCAGCCTTCCCTAGTTTGGTAGCAATAATAGCCACTCCGAGGTAACGAAATGGCAAAGACCCCAACTAGAAACCCAAAGTGACTAAAATATTGTCTCGAAGAGTAGAGGGGCCTCCAGATAAGAAGATTTCACTTTTCCTTATGTTTGGAATAAGGCCACTCCAATTGGAAAATCTGTCAATCCCTGCCTTGAAGAGATTGACCTTTGCAAAAAGGAGCACATCTTCTGTGAAGAAAAGGTGAGAGAGCCTAGTGGACTTACATCTCCAAAAGAAAGATGTAAGGAGAAATATGGTTCCTTTGTCGTATACCCGACCACTAGGAAAGAAATCACGCAGTTTATCATTAAAAAAGATGGAGAATTAGGGAGAATGTATGCACACCATAATACGATCGATAATCTCAGAAGGGAAGCCAAAAGCTTACATGGTTAACTTAATGAAATTCCAATCAACCGTATCATATGGTTTTCGAAAATCAACCTTAATGACACATTTCGGTCGGTATGGTTCATGATGAAAGTCACAAAACAACTCATGGGCTAACAAAATGTTGTCACTAATACGCCTATCTTTAACAAAGGCATTCTAAGGCAAACTAATAATAATGGAAAGCACACAAGATAATTGGTTGGCCAGAATTTCGGTGATGCACTTATAGATAGTGTTGCAACAAGCTATAGGCTGGAACTCATTAACATTAAAAGCGTTGGGGATCTTGGGAACTAGGGCTAAAATAGTGGAATTAATCTCCCACAAAAGTTTACCAGTCACAAAGAAATCTTTAATCGCCATTATCACCGAAGGTCCAATAGTACCCCGGGATTTAAAAAAAAAAAATCCACATTAAAGCCATTTGGTCCAGGAGCTTTACTAATCGCAAGAGAGAACATAGTATTTCAAATCTCCAAATCAGAAATAGGGTGAGAGAGAAGCCACGCCTACTCATCATCAAGTGTTTGGTCCAAAACCGCACGGAGCTCCTCAACAGGTGGCAGAACATAGGGAGTAGAAGCAGCCAATAAGTTCTGAAAATGCGTGACAAAAAGAAGCCGCACTTCACTAGGGTTAGAAATAATATTGTCACCATCAATGACGGAGATAATTTTATTTCGAAGGTGCCTTCTATTTACGGAATGATGAAAGAATTTAGTGTTGAGATCACCTTCCTTTAGCCACCGTACCCTGGATTTTTGTTTAAAGAATGATTCTTCTTGGAGGCGCAGATTAGAGAAGATCCAGAGGTGTTCTTTTTTGTTGTCAACAAACAACTGATTGAAGGAATCCTATTGTAGGGCATCCTAGGTGGCCAATAGAGCAAGCCTTGCATCAGTAGTCCTAAAAAACAAATCTGACAAAAATTCTTTGTTGAGCTATTTTAATATGCATTTGAGGAGTCGGAGCTTACAACAAAGAACGTACATTGACGTTCCAACGATGGTTGTGTCCCAAACCCGAGCAACCAAGGTGAAGAAAGTCAGATGAGTCATCCAAAAGTTGAAAAACTTAAAGAGTTTTGGGTATTAGAGGTAGACATGATCTTGACAATTATAGGAGAGTGATATGAAATTCCGAGAGCCATGAAGGAAGCTTAAAAAAAAGGAGAATTCAACATTATAACAAGAATTCACTAGGATTCTATCAATTTTCCTTTGCTTTCGATTGTACCCCGAGAAGGTCACCTATGTGAATTTGTGGTCGATATATCTAAGATCATCCAAGCTTGCTTGGTTCAAATAGTCACCAAATTCGTCGAAGGCCAAGATCCAAGAGTTTAAGCTCCCTACTCTATTAGATGAGTCTCGAATAGCATTAAAATTGTGACATCCCGATTTTTCTCAATTTTATTTTCAGTCAATTGAGTCGGGCAATTCATCTATGCATGTAATTCGTCCCTCAGAGTTGGCCACTCACGAGGGAACTAGTCTATTGAGCGAAGTAATTAAGGAATTTTACCGCGTTAGACTTGGGGACTGATCACCCTCGGGTCGGATGTAAGAAAATTTCCCCAAAAGCTACTCAGTGGATTAGCGCGCTGAAATCGCACCAGATTGAGTTCAATCGTAAAAATTGAGATGGAATTTAGAAGTTGGAAGCCGGTCATGTCACATACCTTATTAGGAACATTGGATTAATTTATGGGCTTTAGTTTGGACTCAATTGGAAGAGAATTGATGGAAATTGAAGTGATTGAATGTACAAGAACTTGGACCCCGGCGGAAAATGAAATTGAACCTATTGGACTAAAGTTGTGGAAGGTTGGAGTTAGTGGATGATGACATCACATGTGAGGTCATGAATGAGGCAAGATTGGCTAGGGTGGTGACAAGTGGAAGGTGAGGATGAGGCCTTGGAAAGGTGGGATGTCACTTCCCCATTGTCTCCATCATCTTCAAGCTTGGGAGGAGAGAGATTGGGAGGGAAAAAGCAAGAGGCAAAACCAGCGAAACCGAGCTGCTCGTCCGCCTTCGCCCGCTCAACCGCCACCGCTCGTCGTTCGCCGCTAGAGCTCGCCGTCGCCGCTCGCCCACGCGCGACCGCTCGCCGTCCCGTTCCGTACCGAGCTGCCTTGTCTCCGTCCGCCGAGCCTCCCGCATCATCGTCTCTCCAAGCCAGCAGCTGTCCGATGTCGCCGCGCCTCACCGAAGCCTCCATCGCCGCCGTCCGTCGCCGTTAGCTGCCATCCCGAGCCCTAGCTGCCTCCGCCGGTTTTCCTCCGCCGTTTCTCCGCCCGTTCAGCCGTCGTTCCATCACCCTTCAAGCTCGGTTAGTTGCTGGAAAAACCAGCAAGAACCAGCTCCTTCCAAGCTCGATTTGGCTCCCTTTTGGTCCTCATTTGGTGTTGATCCGTGCAGGTTTGTCGTCGGCGTCGTCGTGCTCTTCGCCGGAGACTCGTCGAAAAGCGATTCCGGTGAGTTTACCTCACTAAACCGTGATTAGCGAGTTAATGACGCCTTAAGTATGTTTAGTTTAAGTTGGTTGAGATTAGGTGGTTAGATTAGTTTAATTAGTTATGGATTAGATTAAGGTGATTAATTAAAAGAAAGAGTGTTTAGTTTAAACGTTAAGTATGTTTATTTTAAAATAAGCCTTGATGTGACTTAAAGGAGTTTATTTATGATTTAAATAAATGCTTCGAAATTATTGGATTATTTAATAATATATCATATTCCGAAATTCATTAAAATATTATATATAAAAAAAACTTGAAAAATTAATTTTGATCCTAGTTGTTCAGAATTTTGTGCCGATCGTTGCTATGCATGTAGAATTTGAAATTGATGATTTGTTGTGGCGAATTGAGTGTGATTTCGATTTGTGAGGATTCCTTATAAAATCCTAAGTGTGGATATTCCGCTGGCTGTGATGAACGTCATTTTGGGTGAAGGCGTGGCGGATCTTCCTGGTGGTGGAGTGATCAATGCCTCGCCTCCGGCCTCTTGGGTGACAGATCCTGAGGATGTGGGATCGTCGAATGGGGCTGACCAGTAGTCTTAGGACTGTTGATTTTCTTTTGGCGGACTGATTCATGTTATGTATACCAACCCCCTTTTTAATGCACATAAACTCTAACCCATTTTTGGTGCATATAGTCTCCGGATCTTGTTGGTGTATGTAAGCCCTGGATTGATAATGATGTATGAAAGTATGTTTGAATATGTAATTAATTTTCCTGCTGTCTTATCCCGTACGTTTTTGTCAGGGGTTTCTTAACACGTTCCGCATTCGCATAATAATTTTAGAATTGGGGTCGGCGACACTACCTGGGAATGTCGCATTTACATGACCATGGTGGTGAGTTGTTTCACGTGTCTCGGGGTTCAGGGCGTGACAAAAATTGTCGGCAATAATCCATGGGACGTTTGTGCAAGCAAGGCTAGATGAATAAGATTCGCCCATAAAGAGCATCTCAATACAAATGTGTGCTCAATGTAAACCACTGTAAGGTAGAAACTCTTTTTGATGGTGAGTCATACTAGACGACTATGGATAGCTGCGTCGAGGATGAAGACATAACAAACGTTATAGTCAAATGGTTCCAACTCACCCAAATTCTTCCTCTAGGAGAGTGATCATAATTAGTACACCAAATCCAACCAGAAAGTAAAATATCAGACACCGAGTGAAACAAAGAAAATGAAATCTTCTTATCCAAGACACCAATACAACTCAGGTTATTAGTTTTAACAAAAGTTCTTACTTCCGTCTGTTTAAGAGGGTGACCAATATATATATATAGAGGAAGGAGAGCGATCACCGTTTTTTTGCACCTCGCTTTTTCCTAGAGGTGGGTTTGGGCTTAAGGTTGGAAGGAGGACTACTAATAGGGTTTGCAACTTGTAGAATTTCTTCTTGTTGAGGAAGGATAGCCGAGATGGTAACGGGAAATATCAACACCTCTTGGGGCTGGGGGACTTCCTCTAGGATAGATGAAGGCACCAGGGCAAGGGAATCAACATTACTACCAACAAAACTAGCTTCTTCCACTGATTCTTCCTTCGAGGAGGAAGGCACCATTGGCACTGGATAGGCTGGAATCAGAGCGGGCATGCTGGAGTTTGGTAAGGTGTAGTACCTAAATGAACTTGCAAATAGGAACGAGAGAGTCCACCATTTTTCGGTAAAAGATCTCTTTAAGTGCTATAACTTGGCATAAATGGATACTTAAATGCCATAATTTACAAAATGTACATTTAAGTGCCACATTTAAAAAAAGTGGGACACCTGAGTGCCACATTCGGTGAAGCCGGCCGGAAATCATACGTGGTAATTAAATGTTTATATTTCTCGCCGAGGTGACTTGCTTGGGAGAGCCGATTCAGCTCTAATTCACAAAAACGACGTCGTTTTGGCATAATTTGAATTTTAATATAATATAAAAATTAATTAAATTAAATTTAAAATAAAATAATAATATAATTTATATTTATTTAAAAATAATTTAAAAAGCAGAGAGAAAAAGGAAGGAAGGATCGGACGGCGAGGGCCGAGCCCTTGTCGCCGCCGCCTCTCTACCATCGTTAGAAGATGGGGGAGGGTTGGTTGGGGCCGCCGAACCCGGCCGAGGGCGGCGGCCCCAACCGATTGGCGGCGAGGGCTTGCATGCGCTCGCCCCAGATCTAGGTGAGGGTTGCAGCCCTCGCCGAGATCCGGCAAGGGTCGTCGACCGAGCGAGGGCATGCAAGCCTTCATCGCCGGTCGGCTGGGGGTGGGGGCATGCAGGCCCTCGCCGTCGGTTGGCTGGGGCCGCCGGCCCTAGCCCTCGTCGATGGTTGCCTCTCTCCTCGAGGGACGTCTATGCAAGCAAGGCTGGATGAATAAGATTCGCCCATAAAGAGTATCTCAATACAAATGTGTGCTCAGTGTAAACCACTATAAGGTAGAAACTCTTTTCGATGGTGAGCCATACTAGACGACTATGGATAGCTTGCGTCGAGGATGAAGACATAACAAACGTTACAGTCAAATGGTTCTAACTCACCCAAATTCTTCCTTTGTGAGAGTGATCATAATTAGTGCACCAAATCCAACCAGGAAGTAAAACAGTAGACACCAAGTGAAACAAAGAAAATGAAATCTTCGTCTCCAAGATACCAACACAACTCAGGTTATTGGTTCTAATAAAAGTTCTTACTTCCACCTGTTTAAAAAAGTGACCAATATATATATATATATATATAGGGGAAGGAGAGCGATCATCAGTTTTTTTGCACCTCACTTTTTTCTAGAGGTGGGTTTGGGCTTAAGGTTGGAAGGAGGACTACTAATAGAGTCTGCAACTTGTAGAACTTCTTATTGTTGAGGAAGGATAGCCGAGATGGTAACATGAGGTATCAACACCTCTTGGGGATGGGGGACTTCCTCTAGGATAGATGAAGGCACTAGGGCAAGGGAATCAACATCACTGCCAACAAAACTAGCATCTTCCATTAATTCTTCCTCTTAGGAGGAGGGCATCATTGGTACTGGACAGGCTGGAATTAGAGCAGACAGGTTAGAGTCGGGTAAGGTGTAGTACCTGAATGAACTTGCAAATAGGAACGAGAGAGTCCACCATTTTTTTGGTAAAAGATCTCTTCAAGTGCTATAACTTTGCACAAAATGACACTTAATGCCATAACTTATAAAAGATACATTTAAATGCCACATTTTAAAAAAAGTAGGACACTTGAGTGCCACCTTCGGCGAAACTGGTTGAAAATCATACGTTGTAATTAAATACTAATATTTCTCGCTGAGGTGGCTTGCCGAGAGCCGACTCGGCTCTAATTCACCAAAACGACGTCGTTTTGGCATAATTTGAATTTTAATATAATATAAATTAATTAAATTAAATTTAAAATAAAATAAAAATATAATTTATATTTATTTAAAATAATTAAAAAAATAGATGAGAAAGAGGAAGGCGACCGGCGGGCCGAGAGCCGAGCCCTCGTTGTCGCCGCTGCCTCCCTACCATCGTTAGAAGGTGGGGGAGGGTTGGTCGGGGTCACCGAGCCTTGGGCGAGGGTCGGCGGCCCCAATTGATCTGGCGGCGAGGGCTTGCATGCCCTCGCCCAAATCTAGGTGAGGGTTGCGGCCCTCGTCGAGATCTGACAAGGGTCATCGACCGGGCGAGGGCACGCAAGCCTTCACTGCCGGTCTACTGGGGCGAGGGCTCGGTGGCCTCAGCCCTCGTTGATGGCGCCTCCCTCCTCCTCCCTCCCCCTTTTTCCCTCCTCTTTTCTCTTCCTCAATCCCCGCTATCTCCCTTCTCCTCTTTGCCCCCTGCCAGATTTGGGCGAGAGTTGACCCCCAATGGGTGGTAACCCTTGGCCCGGCCGAGAGAGGGCCGCTGACCCTTGCTAGATTTGGGCGAGGACCGTGACCCTCGCCCTAGATTGGGGCAAGGGCTCAGGCCCTCACCGCCGGTTGACACTTAAGTGTCTATTTCGCAAGTTATGACACTCTAAGGTTTGCATATCTTTTTGAACAGAGGTTTGGCGTTGCACCACAACAGGAGGGTAGGCATCTATGGGATTAGGTAGAGAGGATTCAACATTTTGAGGTCGCTATGAACTTTGCTTCCCACAAACTTCACACCATTCACCAATAGGCCGGGTAGGAGGAACTTTAGTTGCCACTGGTGGAACATTTAAGGAGCTAGGAGTAATGGAGGCATCCACACATATGTGGCCAAAGGTACCACAAGAAGGACAAAGAGTCGGCTTCCATTCATACTGAACTACAACAATTTGAGCTTCCCCATTCAAAGCAACATTAATAGTATCTGGAAGAGACTGTTTAACATTAATCTCAATGCACACACGAGCATAAGAGATCTTATTCATATGCTCAGTTTGGCTGTCAACATACAGAGGCTTTCGATGGCACTCGCAACCATACTAATACCCAAAGTCGACCATAAAGAGTATGGAATGTTTCTGAGTCTAACCTAAATGGGGACTAATTTATGGCTACCTCTCTTTAGTTCCATCATAGGATGCCATTGTTGGAGAATGAGGGGAACTTTGGCAATGGTGAGCGGTCCCCCATCCAACACCTTCCTACGGAATTCTTTATCAAGTAAGTGGAAGAAGTAGAAATCTAGATCATTAGCCAGAACATCAATCAAATGGTGGCCCCAAGCATGCTTGAGCACTGACTTTATAAGCTTAAATGGGAGTCTTTTCCCAATATAGTACCCCACTAGGCATTCATTCCACCTGGGGTCCCCGGCTTGAAGGATTTCTTTAGAGATTTGAACAACCACTTTATTATCGATAATCACTAGCAAAACAAAAGATAAATTATACCCCTTTGCAGCAAATCTGGCAATCGCTGCCCAAGAACGAGCAAGGGGATGAGCAGCCTCACGAGGAGGCTCTTTTTAAAGTGGAGGAGGCTTTGTTATGTATCGTTTAACTCAATATTTTGATGGTAAAATTCAAAGAAAACTAATATATGGTAAATTTGTTACAAGTGTACCAGTTTATGGTAAATTTGTCAAAGGTATACTAGTTTGGGATTTTTTGTGGTAAAAAAATTAATTCATGATAAATTTGTCATAAGTGTATCAGCTTAGGTTTTTCAAGTATTAACCCTTGTATCAACACACTCCGAATAAGCCTATCTATTTGTGGAGGTTTTCGCGATCGACTCTTATTCATAAAATTACTTTAGATTACTTATAAAGTTTGATTCCATAAGTTTAGAAATGTTTAATGACATTAGTGACTTGGCAAAATAAAGAGTGTTTATTTTTTTTTTTTTTTTTTTATCTTTCTTACATAGATCACTCTTATTTTAGCAAAAGCTTATAATAAATATATTATGAATGCGCGTTTTTTTTATATATTTAAGTTATGTTCATGTCGACACTTGCTAGTTTCAATAGGAAATTGTTCAATTTGACCAATTGAACTTGTCCAAGAAAAAAGAGTTTTCACAAGGGAGAGACTTAGGTTCGTTTTCTAATGCTTCGCTCTAGATAACAATTTTTTTTTTTCCAGAGATAATCTTTTCTTATTTCTATTCTTCAAAAAAAGAATTAAATAAAAAGAACGTGTTTGGTAACTATATAAAATTTATATTCTTAGATGAAAAAAAAAAAACTGAATATATTTGGTACAATTCATAAAATTTCTATTTCTTTTTAATTTTTAAGATTTTTTTTCTTTACTTATTCTTCCTTGTCGGCCATAATTTTGGTTGGCGACCGGCGATGGCGATTAGAGGTTGGCAAAGTGGCGGTCAATGGTCAACTAGCGTGCAACGGGTGAGTGATGGAGAGTGGCGCTAGCGGCAGAGGGCAAGAAAGGCGGTTGGCTAGTGGCGGCAATGGCAAAGGGGTTGGCCGGGCAATGGTAGTGGCAATGGCTAGCAATGGTTGATAGGCAAGTGATGAGCAGTTGTGGTGGTAGGTGATCGGTTGGGGAGTAGTGGTCTGTGGTTGGTCGATGGTGGCGGTTGGCGATCGGCTGGCGAGCGGCGGTTGGTGGTAGTGGCCGAATAGCAAGGGGTCGCAGTGAGGGGCAAGGGGCAGTAAGGTAGAAGAAAAGAAGAAAAAATAACTCATTTTTAGAAATTATTTCCCGGGAACAAAAAATTATTTTTTTATTTCTTATTTTTGTTTTAAATCTATTCCCGACCGTTTTTAATTTTGGGGAATAAAAAAATTAGTTGACGTTACTAAATGGATTTCTATTTTTTTTTTTTCTATTCCAAGAAACAAAAAAAAAAAAAAAAACAGAAAAATCAAGGAATAAAAATGTTCCCAAACGGCCTCGCAGCTTATGAGTCATGACCACCTAGTAAGGTTGGGTTTTGCACGTCTTGTCACATGATATTATCCTTTAGCCTCACGATTATGATTTGAAATAATGCCCTTATAAGAGAAGGGGATAAGAGCTTTGTAACAAGACACACGCTGTTGACTCTCAATCAACTTAGTATTTATCTTTCGCTAAATACTAACTCTTATGGTTATCTACATTTAGTAGTCGCTTGATTATAACCTTTTAAGGTTGGCATTATTTGTTGGTGTGGTAGCAGATTTTTCAATTTAAGAATCTCAAAAGTCACTAGCTCAAATTTCAAAAGTCGCATGTAAATTGTTTTGGGTCAAAATTATATATATATATATATATATATATTATATAATATGTTACGAACTTATATTTAACTAATTTGAGAGAGTTAGAAGGGGTTTTGTGAAAAGTTAAATAGTCGAGCCTTTAAGGTTGTGCCAGTGTTCTAGAAGAAGGGAAGTTGCTGGACCATCAGTATGATCCTTTTGACTTTACAAATAAAAACGCTTCAATGTTATTTTTAGATAAGATAAAGTGAAAAAAATAAAGTTAATTTTATAAATTTCAAGGGCAGATTTGTCAACGTCTCTCCTATATTTGGGGCCCAGGGAGGCAAAACCGGTCGGACCGACCGAGCTGGATCCTCTAGAACGCGGAGCCCTTGACCCGACCCGAAAAAGTCACGCGCATATAAAAACTGCTCCATCGCGATCGAGCCTTTCCTCTCTCCTTCCTTTACCCTTCCACTCTGCAAACCCTAGACTCCGCATCTTCGGGAGGAACGTCTCGCTCCTGCGAAACCTCGTACCGCGCTTCGGCCTCGCTTGCTCGATAATGGTAACGCTCTCTCGCTCTCCGTGTGTGTGTTTTCTCGATCTGTTAAGTGGGATCTGCGAGCGACTGAGCGGGCTTTTTGTTTTGTTCATTGCAGGCAGATTCTCCTCGCAAGAAGTAAGCTTCGATCCGCCACTTTTTTTTTTTTTTATCTCCGTCCTTTGATCTGCCGACAAATTTAATTTCTTGATGACGTCGTGCGTGCTGCGTGCTCGCAATAGCGGTGTCGATTTGGCATGTCTAGGTCAAGAATTGCGCGTCTTAAGTTTTTGTGGGTCTCCATCGAGACGTCCGGTGCTCATTTGTGGCTTTAAACGAGTGAATGGGTAGATTACTTTTTTCGTTTTTCGTTTGTTATTTTGTGAGCTGATGTTCCGGCGAGAGCAGTCGGGAACCTGTTTTTCCTTCCTATCGATGCGTTTCAACGTTGTCATCTTGATGTCCACGGCAAGAAATTAGCATTTGGAGCTTTACATGCCTTTTCAGGTCTACTGGGAAGGCACTTTTCCAGAATAGTTGGTGTTTAAGCTGCTGGATTTAATTGTTTGAATCATAAAATTCATGTGTCCGGTCTCCCTGTTAATGCTCCATATCTTGAAACGTATGTATTAAGGCAAGCCCATCTCATCAAAAGCGGGTTATACTAATATTAGGTATATCACGAACGAGTTTATGATGCCTTCAAGAAAATGCTTTGCATAGTTTATGATGCCTTAAAGAAAATGCATTGCCAGTGTTCGCTTTATATAGTCTTGCCTCCCTCACATGTCAATAACAAGGAGTAGAGACCTTATAGCGGTAAAATCTTTTTGGCTACTTGGGCAATGTGCATTCATCATGCTTTGGTCAAATGATGGTTCGATCCTCAACATGGGGCAAGACGTATTGCTTCCTTTGATATGTTGACTTCATATTTGCTTGTTGATTAGGTATTCAAGATCCCCCTCACCTTGGAGAGAGCAATCAAGGTCTAGGTCGAGATCCAGGTCTAGGTCCCCAACCTGGTACAAGCACCGGCCAAGGTCACGGTCCAGAAGCCATGGCAGGTATTGGAAGGGTTTGAATTCATTAGTTTATGGCATTGTGAGTTGCTGCACACTGGTCCTTCCAGAAACTGAAATCTGGTCTTCTGTTTTTGTGGTATGCTGGTGTATTCTTATCCAGATCAAGATCCAGAAGTCATGGCAGATCAGTGTAAGGATTTCATTCCCTATACTTTAATAATCACAAGCGTTTGTGATAATAGTCAACAATGATCTTGCTTGCTTTAGTCTGTCTTTTACTGCCGCTTTCACTTATCTACTTTTGTGGAATTTGTATTCTAGGGATGAGAACAATCCTGGAAACGCACTTTACGTGACCGGTTTATCCACTAGGGTCACTGAAAGGGACCTAGAAGACCACTTTTCAAAAGAGGGGAAGGTCAGTACTTTAATTGGACTGTTCACATTTCACATGTTTGTGAACATTGTTTTCCTGTCTGGCATTGAATTGAGTTGACTTTGAATTTAAGGTTGCTTCGTGCTTTCTCGTGGTGGAGCCTCGCACACGCATCTCCCGTGGTTTTGCATTTATTACCATGGAGACTGTTGAGGATGCTAACCGCTGTGTCAAGTATCTGAATCAGTCTGTTTTAGAAGGAAGGTACATCACTGTTGAGAAGGTAATGTGATGTTACAGATCTTGGCAAGTAGTGAGATTTTTTATTACCTAGCTTTCATCTTAACTTAAAGGTTTTCTGGATACATTCAGAAGACTTTGCGTCAGCTATGTTGGCAGCAACCAAAGATGATGAGTTCATCCATGTCAACTTAAGTGAAACAGCTTGATCAATGGCCAGCTTTAACAGCTTTTCAAAAGCATGTGATCAACTAAACATAGCAACTATATTGCAACAACCATACCACCTCAGCATTCACTTTCAACTCTCAACTAATCAACGGACATTAGCAACAACTTTCTAGTCAGAATTATATGGTATCTCATATCCAGCATCCATTTGTTGGAAAACTAATCTTAAGTGTGTGGTTTTTATTTCCTTTTATTTCTGTTAACTTCTTTCACACAATTTGAGATTTTTTATTTTTATTTTTATTTTTTAAATTCTTTTCCTTTGGATAGACTATCTAGAAGGATGTACTTTCTTCAAGTTTGTTTGGTGATTGAAATTGGCAACGGAGCTGGTAGCAGAAGTGATTTGGATGGCCAACCTTTTGAATGATGGCTTTATTATCTTTAGTTGGGTACTTTCCATTGGTAATGCATTGTTTATTTCAGTCACGGAGGAAGCGACCTCGGACTCCAACTCCTGGGCAATATCTTGGATTGAAGAGCACTAGGGACCACGGTTAGGATTTTGCTTCCCATTTTTCTGACAGTGGTGATAAGTGTCTTTTGAAGGTTCTGAGATAAATTTGTACTCTTGCATTGTGAACAGGCTATCGTGGCGACCGTGGTGGGGACCGCGGTGGGGACCGCGGTGGTGACCGCGGTAGGTTTCGTGGTGGTGACCGCGGCCGGGATGACTATGGGTACCGTAGATCCCCAAGGCGCTCACCATATCGAGGTGGTCGTGATTATTCTCCTCCCAGGCGCTCACCTTATGGTGGAAGGTCAAGGAGGGAGAGGTCACCTATCTATTCTCCTCGTGGTTCTAGGTGATTGTTCTTCTTAGGAAAAAGTGTGACCAATCGCCAAGGGATATCTTAGTTGGAATAGCTGTGACTTGTTACTGGGCGGTCTTCTAGAGGTGTATGAAACAGTTGCTTTTCATATCTCTTTGTTATGCTCATGCGTCGTACTTTGGAACTTGTTGATCAATGATCTGTAATGTGAAGTTGTATTTTGCTTTATGAGTGTTTGGCATGATGTTTTGCGATAATATGCTGTTTCCAGATTCTTTTTGTTGAAGTATGAGAGCATAGTTTGCATGCCAATTATCTCAGCTGTTGAAGACAGGCCATATTATTATGTCTTGGTGTCGATGACAGGATTGAGGTGTTTTCTAAAGCTTATTAATTGGATATATGAGCTATGTTTGGGATTGTCTACCGAGTAATGGGAGGCTCTTTGTTTTACCAATCGAAACTATAAAGGTCCTGAAATGATCCTTTTGTAGTCTATTGCCTCCGAGGCAGTACACAATGGTTATGCTTAGTTGTCTAGATTTTAAGTCTGGTTTAAGGATTTTGATAAATACTATTGTTTGGTGAATTATAGTAATAGAGTTGGGTATTTACGTATTCTATTCATTGTTAGGTAGGAACCGCCATATTACTATAAATACACTAATGGAATTGGTAAGAATCTTAAGAGATTCACTGCTAAGAAGACTTGAAATGCACAAACGGAGACAATTCAAGATTGCTGTATGATCTAAACCTTAAAACAACAAAGGAGCTCATTTATAGCATTCCTGAGCTATGGAATCAACTTAAACAAGATAGATCAACCATGATGAGATGGATCAGCCAAGGAATACTAGATTTTTTGAGAGAGAAAGCATGATCATTCAACTTTGATATTTCAAAAATTATAGCGCTTCAGCTCTCTTGCTGCTTACTTGAAACTTCAACATGAACTAGAGGGTTACGAATTCGCTTGTTGCTTTCATGAAGTTTTGACAGGAATCAGAGAACTACATAACAGTTTTTTGGTTGGGTCAGAAAATAGCTTTCATACTATTGACAAAAGAAACTTTATCTCACCTCCACATGGGATAATTTATATTCCTGTTATATTCCTGTTATGTTCGGTTTTATTCTATCTTAGAGAGTATCTAAACATAGTCTATGTTATCATGACTTCTAGTTTAGCTACCAAATGTAGTCTCTGTAGATAGTTTCGCCTTTGTGTCCTGGAAGCATATCACATTTCATACATTGGACCTGCAGAATGAGGTTCTGGGAGTGCAATTTGGAATCCGAAATAAGAACAACTGATAGGTCCAGAGTAGGGATGCGTACTCTTGCATGAGAAGGGAATTAGTCTCCTTCTCGAGGGGTCAAATGATTTTTTCTTGCTTTGGTTCGTCGGCGGTGGGGAAGATGCTTCATGTACCAGCCCCTAGGTTATTATATGACGTGCCAAAAGAGCACATCAATTATCGACATTGCAGATTATAATCAAATATTGGATCATTTTCTTGTTTTTAGACAGTGAAGAATAGAAGAACAGAAAAATTGTTTGGTTCCGTTTTCATAGTGTCGAGAAAGAAAGTAGTACAGTAATGGATCAGGGAGGGAGTTGGCGTGGTAAAACTTGAGACTGAAATGGAGAGGTTCGTCAGGCCCGTGCAGTAGTGCATCACAATGGGCAACGAGCGAGAGGCCGCAGAAGTAAGCTGCCGTTATGAGCCACTCTCCCTTGAAAAATTAATTTAACATCATGCAGATCAATGGCCCCGGGTATTAAATATTAAATGATAAGAACGGATGTCACACTTGATCTTAGCCAAAAGGCCGAGAAATGTACGCCAATTCCGATGTTTCGACCTCCCTTTTGTCTCTCGCGCCAGAGCCCATGCTTGCACTCCTGAACCATGTGGGACTCGTGCTATATTGCGAGGACGTTTTCGTGGGTTTTTTCCTTCTTAAAGCTGTGCTTGAGGTTGGGCAGTGGCACTGAATAGCTGAGATCCTTTAAGACCTGTATGTGATTGATTGGCTGTGGTGGTTGCTTTCACTCAATGCTCTTGCGCAAGGCATTGAAGAAAAGATTTCTCAGGGGTCTTCTTCAGTGCTTTTCCCAAGGTTTTGCTGGCCAAAACTCTCGTTATGCGGTTCCCAAATCTACACTTTGTAGACGATTTCCAGATTTATCTCGAGCTTGGGCATATTTGCGGTTATGATGGACTCGTTCACTGGATAGTCGATACTCTATTGGCATCTTGAACCAAACATTTTAAGAGCAAGTAGGGTATTCTCAATGCCATCCGAACCCTACATTATCTAACAAAAATAAAAGACCTAAAAGATTAAATTTGTGACTTACGCCGTTCTCTAAGATAATGTAAATAAGAAATAAATAATGGACTCTTATGAGTGAGTAAAATCTTCATCTGAATGCGACAAATCAACTTCACGTAACTTTAATTACCATGTATGTTTTCTATGAATAAAATCCTTTTTAATAGACAGATAGGACAAAAATGGGGTTCGAGAGCAATGGGTTACAAATGTCATGCCAATTGGGGAAAACGGTCGTAAGTTCATCGTTAGTTGATTGTGACAAGATCAAATGTCAATCCAGCAGTATGTATCTCGTGGATGGTTAACGTCAAGTTGCACCAATATTTTCTTATATTAAGGTTATGTTTATTTCACAAAAAATAAATAATTTTAAAAAATTCTTTAAAAATAATTACTTATATTACTTACAATAATGAAAGAAAAATATTTATTATCTATAATGAAAATATTTTTGATCAATTGAATTTATTTTTGCAAAATGAACCGAGCCTAAATCACAGTGCAATTTGCAAGGGGAAACAATAATACCTAATTGTAAATGTTGAACATCGTGAATTATAAGCAATGGCAAAAAATAGTGCATTCAAAAATTAAAAAAATAAAAATTGTTAGGTTAGATTAGGGCAAGAATGGTTCGGGTTGGAGCCAATTCAACACCTACATAATATTGGTTCTCAATTTTTGGGATCGAGGATCGACCATGTTCAATTTAGGACTAAAGATTGGATCGACTCTATGAGGCAAGTCTAGCTCTAGGGTCAACTCGGGACCAATGGAATATTTTTTTATTTCATTTTTTTGTATTTTTTAAAAGAACAAATATATTATTTCAAATTATATATCCATCAATAATATGACATTGAACAACTAAACTACAAACACCAATACGATATAAAACATAAATATAGGATAAGGTAATAATAGAAAATTCACACTTATTATAAGCAACAAACCATAAAAACAAACACATGAGGTAGGCGGTGAGCAAGGTGAGTAAACAAGCAAGTGAAGCCAAGGCAAGTGAAGATGGTTTCTTTGCTTTTTTTTGGTTGAATTAGGGTTGTTTTTTTTTTTTCTTCCTACTTTCTAATTTACATGGCAAATTGTGAGATTTAGAGCATATAAAGGCATATAATATATAATATATTAAATATAGTACATAATATGTTCAAGATTGAGTCAACACAGACCAATCTTAAACTTCTAGAATCGAGGATTAATCCACAAAGTGTAGGATCTGAGGTTCCAAAATCAAAGACCAAGTCAATCTTCCTGAAAATCGGATCAGAATCAGCCGAATTGAGCTGATCTAGGATCGGTCCAGAATTCACTCAGATCAATGCTTACCCTTAGGTTGGACCAAAGTCAGATCGGTACTTGAACCGACCGGATTGGACCCCCCAACGAGTTAAGGACGGGCCGCGGTTCGACTCGACAGTCTTGTCCCGCGAGGTGAACCGGATCGACCGAGAGTCTGGAAAACCGAAAACTGAGAAAAAAGCAGAGGCCACAGAAGGAAGGAGTCAAAAACACCATGGCGCGTCTCCTCAACGCGCCGCCATCTTCTCCGTTCCTCTCCAGCCTCGTGGCCTCTCTTCGCCTGATTCCTCCGCCCTCCTCCGCTCGCCGGCCGCCGCTCCAATTCAAGGTGAGAAGCGGGGGCGGCGACCTCTTCCTTCGCCTTACGTATTCCGCCAGTTTATTTATTTATTTATTTTTTGTCCTCCTTTCCCGTTCTCGTGAATTGCTTGAAAATCGCGTCGCCGAGAGGTTGGAGCTCAGAGCCGCGTGTGGTTCAGGTGAAGTGCTCGTCGTCCGGAGAGAGCCGGGAGCCGGAATCGGAGGCCGGAGCGCCGTCGCTGTCTTCTGCTGCTGCTGATGCGGATGCGGATGCGGATGCAGATGCTGGTGCTACTTCGTCGTCGAGCGGCTTGACTTACAAGTTATACGCAGGGATTGGAGGCGTAGGGTTCTGCGAGACTGCGTACTTGACGTATCTCAAGCTCACAGATTCCGACGCGTTTTGCCCCATCGGCGGCGGCAGCTGCGGTGACGTGCTCAACAGTGATTATGCTTCGGTTTTTGGTATTCTCTTCAGTCTCCACTTTCTGATTTGTGTTGTAACGTTCTACTGCTAAATTTATCAATAGCTTTCTTGTTTTCCTTAATTTTCTTGCTACTGATATCCAAAACTTATGTGATTTTAGTGTCCGGAGTGCGAACTATAGAGAAAAAACCCTTTTTTCCAATCGCCTTGCTTTGTTCGATAGTCAGTTTTTAGCGGAAATTGGAGAGAAGGAGCACATGATGAATTTCTGCACTCTTTAGCATATGTTTTTGCTGTTTAGGCATCGTGATCATTTCGCAATGTGAAGTTGAAGCAATCATACATTTATCACTTCTTCGATTCAATATGCTGGTATTTGGCATTTGGGAACGGGATTTAACTTCTGCATTGATGCACCGGACTGGGTTTGCTGGCACTCTGCTTTAGTTATCAAATTAAATAAATTGTGACAGCATCCTACATGATGCATCTAAATTTGCTGATGGAATTGTATTCAAATTAGATTTTGATCACAACATATATGCCTTGACAGGCGTTCCTCTTCCGTTGATTGGAATGATTGCATATGGAACTGTTGCTGCTCTTGGTGTAAGGCTGATCGGGAAAAGATTTGCCCTTTGGACTCAAGGAATCTAATGGTCGTCTGGTTTTGCTTGGGATCACAACATCCATGGCTACTGCTAGTGCATACTTCTTGTACCTTTTAAGCACAAAATTATCTGGAGCATCGTGCTCGTACTGTCTATTGTCAGCTTTGTTGTCATTCAGTCTAGTCTTCATCACCATAAAGGTGTGCTCGCTGAAGTTCCTATTTTCTTTCATGTACCACTGATTAAGTTGGTGGTTCATGGAGTAAGACCAAATGATTCTGTCAATTGCCTACTCAGGATTTTGGGTTTGAAGAGATACAAAAGACGTTGGGACTACAGCTGTGCATGGCGAGTTTGGTGGTAGTTACGCTAAGTACTGCGTATAGTACTTCTCAATCAATCCCTTCAAGGTAACTCTACATCGTCCATTAGTCTCTAGTCCATCTGCTTTGTAGATATGATTTTTTTGGCTAAATTAATGAAGCATTATTCACTCCATTTTGATTGTTTAGATATATTATGTTTCTTGGAAGGAGTTGTAATAGAAAAGCTTCACTTGTGAATTTCTTCTGGAATAACCGCCGTATATCTCTTGAAATTAGAAGTCGCATTTACCAAATTTGTATTGTAAGGCATGCATATGCCTGATACTACTTTCTCTTCTTTTCTTTATTTGAGCAGCCTTGCAGGAACAGAAATTCCATTTTTTGCAACTGAGATTACAACACCATCAAGTACTTTTGCTGTTTCTCTTGCAAGGCATTTGCACTCTATAGGTGCAAAAATGTACGGTGCTTTTTGGTGCTCTCACTGTTTGGAACAGAAGCAGGTAATTGGTCCTCTGCATTATCTATTCTCTGTCTTATCCTAGGGAACCATAGTGTGGTCATTAGAGAAGTGCACATCTTCTTCAAAGTGATCTCACTCAGAATGTCTGAAGTTTGGAAATTAGGTTAGAACTATGCTCATGGCAATTCATAGAAGAAGATATACTTTAAAGAAACATGTTCTGTCTAATTGTCGGTGAGGGAGCATAGAGAAGTAGAAGAGAGGAGCTTCTCTTTGTTTGTTAATGAACATGTGGTTCTGACCAGCTGTGAACTTAGTCATAGCTGACATAATGCTAATGAAACTTTCAGTGAAGCAAGCATACTGATTAAACAATTTGCATTCAGATGTTTGGGCGTGAGGCAGCAAAGATATTGGACTATGTGGAATGCTTTCCTGATGGATACAAGAAAGGAACCAAAATAGCCAAGCAATGTGCTGATGTTGGAATAGAAGGCTTTCCTACATGGCTGATAAATGGCGAGGTATGGGGATTCCCTCATTTTGGTTTTCTGGCTTGTCCTAGACAGAGAATGGCTTTGTTCCTAGTCAAAAACTGTTTAGTCTGCTTTAACTCAATTACTCACCAGCATCTCTGGGCATTGACTTATTCTGTTGTACTTCTTGATGGCATGATCCATCAATAATAAAATGTTGAAAGGGGCACAGAATTACTTTCTCTAGTTTGCTGCAAAGCATTTGGAGTTGATGCGTCTCTTCTGGGAAAGAAAATGAGTTCTCATCGAATTGCATTCATCGCAGGTTTTGAGTGGAGAGCAAGAATTATCAGAGCTTGCCCGGCTGTCTGGATTTGAATCTGACGGGCTTAGTGGACTTACTTAGACGCTTCATCCCTCTAATCTGCATGACTTCCATTTTCCAAGCAGTTCGAGTAGTACAGTGGCACACATTACAAATAAGTCTGATGGGGCTTCTCTTTTACTCGTTGCTCTACAAATCATTGGGCACCAGAAAGCTTTTTCTTCTTTTTTTTTGGGCGGCGGGGGACGCCGTGGGGTTATGGGGAAATTGTAACGTTTTTTTGGTGGAATATCAGTTGCTTTAGATTACTAATGTAATCTTTTTTTGTACATATTTAATGCGATGTCTTTATGAGAGGACTATGCATTGTTCGGTCCATTGATATGTTTTTGTTTTTGATGCAACATACCTCGCAGTCAATAAATATATATTAGGACGATTATGAAGATAGCAATCCATCAAAACAAGTTTCAGAATCGCAATTCTGATATGTAAGAACATTCTCCGACAAACCACAATTGACAAATTTGTCGACTTATTGCAAAAGAAATTTGTTGACATATTGCAAAAGGTTAAGGTTTTAACTAGAAATTGTAGGGCTTTACCCCATGGGGAGCCCTTCCAGAAATTCTCAATGGCCTGAGCTTAACTCAGGCCAAAGAGGGGGTTTGGAAATAGTTTTCAACCAGCAATAGACGCGCCTCGGTTAGTACCTCACTAGCTGCGTCATTGCCCCAAGCGCAAAGATAATAAACATTTGAGAAAGTCATTGCTTTTATATTACTGATTGGGCTTTTCTTGTTCCTATAGGTCAATGTGGGACACCTTTCATGCTGCCAAGCCATTACCAATTTTCTGCAGTCCTCTCTTTAGACATTTTTCTCCTCCTAATTTGACAACACAGGCAAATCTTCACATATGGTTGTGTTGGCACTTCAAGACTGAAAAACAATCAAAGCTATTCAAAGGATGAAAGCCAAGGTGAGGCAGGGCCTTTGGAAAGTTGAATGTCCACGATGCTTGAAGTATATGCACATGATGAAAATGATCTTAAATACAGTCCATTATGCCATAACTAGAAAATCTCCATTTGATTCTTGCTTTCACATACCCAAAATTGACTAGGATGAGGTTGACAAAGATGATAATGAGACATGGCACGGCGAGAGCATAGAGTAGTTGGGCAAACTCAAAAAACTACATTGTCCCTGCAAAACTCAGCCTAAACGACAAAAGAAAGAGAACTTCAGATCTAATTATCATTGACACATATCAGATCATGGTTGCATGAGAAACCTCTTTTAGAGAAGTGTGAGAGGTTCCATCCACGAGCATCGGCATTAACGCACGAGTAGTGATGGATGTTCCATGGATTACCGAGGATATTGCCCGAACAAGTGAGCTGTTAATGGTCCACAAAGGGAGCAATGGCCTCCGAAATAAACAAGGGCCTTCTTTGATTTGTCACTACAGATTACTAATGTACCTATCATTTTCTATACATATTGGTGCGATGTCTCTGGGAGTATTATGCATTATTCAGTCCATTATGATGCAACATACCACGTAAATAAATAAATATATATTTGGACAATTATGACAATAGCAATCCCGGAGACCAGGGTCCCAGAATTGCCACAATGATCTGTAAGAACAGCCTGACATCGCAGTAAACAGCAAGTAAACATCACCTCATATCGCAAATGTCTCAAATCTAACAAATTTATTACCTAAAACCAGTTTCTCTAAGACAATTGAGCTTGCTTTAGCTTTAAATTGACAAAAGTATCCCAAGATTAAGCTTTGGACTACACACAAGCAAGTCCAACATTTAGCTTTGAACTGAAAAAAATAGGCAACAAAGCTTTAAACTAAGAATTGTAGGGCTTTTACCCAGAGGGAGCCCTTCCAGAAATTCTCAATGGCCTGAGTAAGCTCAGGCCAAAGAGGGGGTTTGGAAATAGTTTTCAACCAGCAATAGACGCGCCTCGGTTAGTACCTCACTAGCTGCGTCATTGCCCCAAGCGCAAAGATACATAATTACTAAGGAAATCCTTGTTCATATACAGCTGATTAGACATTTCCTTGTTCCAACTAGTCGATGTGGGACATTTATGCCACTTCCTACTTCCGATTGGCTTCTGTGCTCATGGACCATGTCATAACCCACCCCCACACTCCTCCCTTCAGGCATTTCCATTCCTAACTAGACAGCACCGGTAAACTTCACACACGGGTGTGTCGGCACCACCAAGACCAAAAAATATAATCAAAGCTATGCAAAAGATGAAATTCAAAGGCGATACATTGCCTCTTAAAAATCCATGTCCATGATGCTTGAAAGCATACGCACGTGATGAAGAAGATTTCCGACACAATCCACTATGAGATAACCAAAATAATTTCCAGCTGATTTTGCTTTCACATATGTGCCCGGAATTGACCAAGTTGACAAAGATGACAACGAGACATGACACGGCGGGAGCAGAGACTAGTTGGGCCAAATCAGTAGACTACATTGTCCCTTCAAAACTCAGCTCGAATGACAGAAGAAAGAGAACCCATCTAATTATAAGAGAGACACGTGTTGGATCATGGTTACATGAGAACTCTCCTTTAGACAAGTGCAAAAGATACGAGGCAACAACTTTCATTAGCACAGATAACCTGCAACAGGTTCTATCCACAAGCATCGCCATCAAACATGATTATCCATCCACTCATGCCTCCCTCGGTCACCAAGATAACATTGCATTTTATCAGAAGGCCAAACAAACATGCAAAGCCGGTTTCACTCTCAAGCGCTGGCGAGCACACAGGTAAGTGATTATCAAGGTTGTGCGCAGGTGCAAGTTTGAAAAAGATGAACTCTTTCTACTGTCTTTTCAACTAAGCAATTACAGACCAGTTCTCATGGTATCTCATCCAACTCACAAGCACTCCGCTGAATTAACTAGACCATCGGCTTCCTTAAGCGAGCGAGGACTTAGGGCGAACCCATTTGGGGCGATCCAAGCCGGAGGCGGCCACAGGATCGTCAAGTGATCAGGCGAACGCGATGCCCACCTGATGCTGCGATCCTCCATATTGAAAACTTGAACATTCCCTTCGCAAGTCCCGTCAATCTCCGTGAAATATACGCAGTTCCCCTGGCATCCTCCGAATCCTTTTACCGACACCGAGAAGCAACTGTAATCGCCCAGGAAGATGGCAACATCACCGAGATTCCGTACCTCATCCCATTTTCCCCATTCTTGATTCAGCCGATGAACCTTAAAACCAGCCGCCCCCTCAGCGTCTTCCCGAATCCGTCTGAAAAATTTACTCTCCTTGACGAAATATCGATCCACCAAGTGGAGATCTCCTCCCAACTCCACCAGATGCTTCCGGTCCCCGCCAACGCCGTCGCCGCAAGCAGGAGGCGAGAACTGCACGATCTTAAAAGAAGGATCGATCCACGACACGATCCCAAACCTATCAACAACATAACACTGCCCTTTGTAAGCAATGAGATCGTCGTACTGGCAATTCGGACTCTCCAACGCGGTCCAATCATCGTCCCCATGTTTCCAACACATCAACCTCCCTTCCCCGAAAATCCCGACGACCAAAGTCTCCTCTAGAACAGCCCATGGAGAATCCGGAAGCACGATCACCTTCCTTACCTCCCAAGGATATCTTACTCTGAGCTCGCGAATGAAATAATGTTCTACAAAAATCTCAGTGACCCTATAATCCATCGTACACAAAACCTTAGGAAAGGTCCCGCCTTTGAGCGAGATGGGTCGGCTCGAGAGCGGATTGAAGAGCTGAACCCTGCCTCCACCACCAAGATCCTCCCTTTCTGCGATCTTGATCAACCAACCCTCGCGGGGAGACGGGGGACACTGCGAGTCCCTCGGAGACGTTGGTGGTGGCTCGAGAAGATAGACCGTGCGCTGACCGATGAGGGGCCCTCCGGTTCCTTGTTCGAACTCCGGGACGGGAGGTATCAAGGAACGCCACGACGAGCAGACGCTGCGAAACCGGCAGACGTCCATGTGGGTGTCGAGCTTTTTCCCGATCATCGACCACAACTCCGTCGGGAGCTCCGACCACGAGACCGGTTTCCCCATCGGGCGAGGGTCTGTTGCTCGCACAGAGACGCGAGGGCAGTTGGGATTCGAGATTTCAATCGGAAGACAGTGGTGATACAAGAAACCACCCAGTGATCGTGTCGATTCGGGCCCCCGTGGTTATTCAAAATTTAGGGAAAATTTTAAAGAAAAATCAAGGAACTTTGCTTTTTTCAGTAGAAAATTTAAAGTGAAATTGTCTTAAATAAGAACTTAAAATAACCATTTAATCTCAGATAAATGCCTTACTCGCGGGCCGGTAAATAAATGCATCTTCAATGCGTATTCCAACAACCTGGTCAAGAGTTTTCGTCCAAAAGCTTTTATTTTTTATTTTTCACTTCATCTTCTTGGTTAAAAAAAAAACACTTCTTCTTCTTTAGGCATTAGAGTAAAGCCATCCAAATTGAGGCCTTATAAGGTGGTGCTCAAGGGCAGAGGGAGTAGCCGAAAAAACCGTTCGATTTGAGAGCCATGGTGAGAGGAAGGGACAAAGAAGGTGGCGTGGGCATCCCATTCGTAGTTGTGGTAGAAGATGAGGTTGTTGGTGGAGCGGCAGGCAGAGACAAGGGAGGTCGCCCCTTCTCGGCCCCAAGTGAGGCCACACGCTAGATTCGACGAGGGTTGGTCATAGGCTAGGCAAGCTCTTGCCCATTGCCGGTGAGTGCTTGTAGGCCCTCGCTGACCCTTACCGGTAGCTGGCATCATGATGCCCTTGGCAACTAAGGAGTGTTGCGCAGCCCTCGTGGGCCTTTGCCTGTGGTCATTGAAAAATGAAAAGGGAGAAAAGAGAGAAGGCAGATGGACATGATAGTTCCTGATTAGCATCAACAAAGAAGATGATGAATGGGGACAAACATGAGTGGGATCAAGAAGAAGATGAATAGGAGAAAAGGAAAACAAAAAAAGAATATTTTTTTGACAAAAATTCCCCTAGTTAGGCATCTATTCATTGGCCAACGAGCTAAGTCATTCTTTTGAGATTAAATGACTATTTCGTGTTTTACTTGAGACAAGCTCTATTTCAGATTTTTTTGAAAAAAAAAAGGGAGCATTTTAATCTTTATTTGAAAATTTTCCCAAAATTTATGGTACACCCTCTCTCCCCTCTCTCTCTCCTCTCTCTCTCTCTCTCTCCCTGTTAAAATGGCTCTGGAGACGGAAAAAAATTGGCGAATTGGTGCCCAATACCTTTCCACTCATTCTTGGTTTTCCTCACTTTTTGCAACCTCCACTCTGCTCAGTACTCACTCTCCTCCATGAAGACGCCTCTCTGCTCGTGAATCACTCCGCCCCCGCCGGTTGCCTATGCTGTCACCTCACCGGGTCCCGCCATTCCTTGTCGAAGCCCCATTGGCGGCTTCGATCCGTCCTCTACCACTCTCTCTCTCTATCCCGAGAAACGACTTAGCCCTACCATATTGCCCGGCAAACCACGCCTATGCCATCGCCTCCCGAATGCCCATTGGCAGCTCCAATTAGTCCTCCTACGGTGGTGGAACTCTGCGGTCATCTTGAAGTTTTGCTTTTTCTCTGGATAATAGCAAGAATTCTCCAGTGGAGTTTGATCAATGAGGTCCCTCCCATTAAAGTCGAAGGCAGGATAGTTGGTTGGGAAGGAGGTCAGCCATGGACGGTGCCTTTCCTATTTATTCTTAAGTCATATTATGTGAAATCCATGATTCGTTTGTTCTCCCTTACAGGCGGCAACTCATACACCAGGTCACCACCCTCTCCCTACTGTCCTCTCTTCAGGGCATTTTCCTGCTACTAGCTTGAAAACACTGGTAAATCTTCACACACGGGTGTGCTATGCAAAAGATAAAATTCAAAGGTGAGACACGGCCTCTTAAACATCCAATGTCCACGATGCTCGTAAGCATATGCACATGATGAAGAAGATTTTCACACGGTCCACTATGCCATAACCTAAAATTCTCCACCTGATTTCGCTTTCACATACGTGCCCGGAATTGATCGAGTTGACAAAGACAATAACGGGACATGGCATGGTGGGAGCAGAGACTAAATAGGCCAACTATATAGAATACATTTTCCCTTCAAAACTCAGCTTAAATGACAAGAAAGAGAAGCCATCTAATTATATAAGGGACACACCTATTGAATCATGGTTACATGAGAACCCGCCTGTAAAGAAGTGCAAACGACACAAGGGCAACGACTTTCATTTAAGCATATAACCTGCAACAGGTTCCATCCATGAGCATCGCCATTAAACATGATCATCCATCCACTCATGCCTCTTATCAGTCATCAAGATAACATTGCATTCCATCAGAATGCAAAACAAACATGCAAGCCCGCACAAACACACCCATTCACACTCATTCACACTCAACAGTGATCATTAAAGGTTGTAAGCAGATGCAAGTTTGAAAAAGAGAAACTCTTCTCTCTCTTTCCAACTAAGCAATTACAGGCCAGTTCTCATTGTATCTCATCTAGCTCACAAACTCTCCGCTAAATTAACTAAAACACCGGCTCCTCAAGTGAGCAGGACTCAGGGCGAACCCATCTGCATCTGGGGCGACCCAAGCTGGGGGCGGCCACAGGATCCTCAAGTGATCAGGCGAATGTGATGCCCTCTTGATGCTGCGATCCTCCATATTGAGGACTCGAACTTTCCACCAAGCGTTAATCTCTGTGAAATATATGCAGTTCCCCTTGCATCCTCCGAATCCTTTCACCGACACCGAGAAGCAACTGTAATCGCCCAGAAAGAGGGCAACATCACCGAGATTCCTTATCTCATCCCATTTTCCCCATTCTTGATTCAGCCGATAAACCTTAAAACCAGCAGCCTCCCTCACATCGCCTGCCTGAATCCCACTAAATCTACTCTCCTCGTCGAAATATCGATCCACCGTGTACAGATCTCCGCCCGACTCCACCAGATGCTTCCGGTCCCCGCCACTGCCGTCACCACAAACAGGAGGCGAGAACTGCACGATCTTAAAAGAAGGATCGATCCACGACACGATGCCAAACCTATCAACAACATAACACTGCCCTTTGTAAGCAATGAGATCGTCGTATCGGCAATTCGGATCGCCCAACCTATGCCAAACCTCGTCCCCATGTTTCCACCACGTCAATTTCCCTTCCCCGAAAATCCCGACGACCAAAGTCTCCTCCCGAACAGCCCGGGGAGGATCCGGAAGCGTGATCACCTTCCTTACCCGCCCAGGATATCCTACTTCGTCCTCTTCTATGAAATGACGTTCTACACAAATCTCAGTGACCCTATAATCCATCGTACACAAAACCTTAGGAAAGGTCCCACCTTTGAACGAGATGGGTCGCTTCGAGAGCGGATTGAAGAGCTGAACCCTGCCTCCACCACCAAGATCCTCCTTTTCTGCGATCTTGATCAACCAACCCTCGCGAGGAGACGGGGGACACCGCGAGTCTCTCGGGGACGTTGGCGGTGGCTCGAGAAGACAGACCGTGCGCTGACCGATGAAGCCCCCTCCGGCTCTGAGTTCGAACTCTGAGACGGGAGGTATCAAGGAACGCCACGACGAACAGACGCTGCGAAACCGGCAGACGTCCATGTGGGTGTCGAGCTTTTTCCCGATCATCGACCACAATTCCGTCGGGAGTTTCGACCACGAGACCGGTTTCTCCATCGCCTGAGAGGGTCCGGTGGTTGCAGAGAAACGCGAGGGCAGTTGGGATTCGAGTTTTTTTTTTTTTGTCAATCTGCTCTATTCTTATAATAATTCTCTCAGACTTTTTGTCCTATCTCTTTCCTTGCAGGTGAGAGTCGAAACCTATTTCTAATTCGTCCTCACTTCAACCTTGAAAAGATGGGAATTTGAGATTTCAAGTAATACCTAAAATATTAAGTGACTTTTAATATTGCACATGAGATATACGATAAACCAAGCAGTGATCGTGTTGACATGGGGCTCATACGCAAGATTATTCAAAGTTTATGAAGGACCATCTCTCTCTCTCTCTCTCCCTTTAAAATCGCTGGGTCACGGAGACACATAAAAAATGGCGCCCGGTACCTCTCCACTTAGTCTTGGGTTTCCCTCACCATTCACGACCTCGGCTCTGCTCCTTCTCCTCCATGAAGGTGCCTCTCTACTCATGAATCACTCCGCCTCTGCCTCCGCCGGTTGCCTATGCCGTCGCCTGCAGGTTCGATACGTTCTCTGCTGCTGTTTTGAGAATGACTCGGCTCTACTCTCCTGTCTGGCGAACCACGCCTATGCCGTTGGCTCCCGAAGCCCCATTGGTGGCTTTGATTCGTCCTTCTGTTGTGGTGGAACTCTGTAGTCATCTTGAAGTTTTGCTTTTTCTCAGGATACTAGTAAGAAATCTCCAGTGGAGTTGATCAATGAGATCCCTCCCATTAAAGTAGAAGGTGGGACAGTTGCTTGTGAAGGAGGTTAGCCATGGACGGTGCCTTTCCTATTTATCCTTAGTCGTATGATGTGAAGTGGATTCATCTGAACCCATGATTTTTGTTCTCCCTTACAGACAGCAATTCTGCCTTGACTTGGATGAGCGTGCTGTCTGCGAGTGTTGGGGCCTGCACTACATTTAGGAGAATCATCACTAGTAACCCTTTCATGTTTTTTGATAGCCAAAACAACATCCCTGCATGGATGTCTGGTATTTGTCTTTGGATGGTGCGAACTAGTGCATTTGTATTGACAATAAGGGTCGACCCCCACAGGGATCAACCTTGTAATTGCATTTGTGAACGGAATTGTCTTGCTATTTTCTTATTAGATCAGCAATCTTCAGATACGACAGGAGGACCACCTCCATCATGAATCTTTTACATTTCAAATGCAACCAGAAATCCAGGGGCAAGAAAGATGAAGACAGATGCAGTAACAATGGCCCAAATAAACGAGTGCCAACAATAGCTCACTACTAATTACTAAAATCCATATAAAAACTCTCCTACTTACAAGGGGAAAAAAGGAATAGTAATATCTCAGCCCCTAAAAGAATTACATAAAGTAGAGCTCCTCATAAGTTAGCCATGTTAACTCCAAACTAACTGAAAGGCGCCCCCATCCCTTAAAGTTCTCGCATTGACCCGAAAAACGCTTGAATTGGTCAGAGCAAAGAATGGTGCTCTTACCAGTCATATCAACTCTACTAGACTGCAGCTGTGCAACTGCCGACCTGAAAATTGACAAAGCATGTCATGCGCCAGTCGTCTCTTCACCAGCTAGTTTCCTTCTCTGTTCATGTTCCGCAACCTTATAATCCACTACTTATTGGAACAAGGCAGGGTCGAGCACACATTGCTCGCTCCCATAAATAGCAGCTTGGACACTAGCCGTTAACTTGGCCATTTCTCTACCTGAAATCCTTCTGTTTTAGCTGCGGCTTCCCTAATCACATCATCAGTCAATCCTTTAATCTCTATCTTCTGTTGTTGTTTCTTGAACAAATTCCTAAACCGTCCAGATTTTCTCGACCCAGCTTGAGCAATATACTCATCTATATATAGCTTTAGAAACTTAAACCGTTCCTCCTCCCCTGGTAGAGGGAATTCCAGGACTTCATCAATCCAGTCTGCTACAGCTGAATCAAGATCGCCGAGACGGTTTGTGGCAAGAACAAGAACAATGTCCTTAGACTGATCGCCTGTTCAAAATAGCGTTGCATTGAGTGCACTTCTTTGTGCTTCACTCATGTAAGTTATATTCCTCCTGCAATTATAATTTTGAGATGATCACTTGAGTTTGCATCATACACACTGATGCGACAAGTGAATGTCAATTCTTGAAATGAGCGAATACTTCAAGATCCTGAAGTTATGAGGATCGGCGGTGCCCAAGTTTGTAGAACATGTCGGTTAGTCTCCTGAATTCATTGGACGCAGAGGATGAATCGGAGCAGCCAATGCGGCTTCGGGAGGCTACAGCATAGGCGTGGTTCGCCGAACGAGAGAGTAGAGCAGAGTCATTTCCCGGAGTAGGGAGAGAGCGGCAGAAGACAAGTCAAAGCCGCCAGTGGGGGCTTCGACTGGGGACGCCGCGGGCAACTGGCGGAGGCGGCATCGTTCATGAGTAGAGAGGCGCCTTCGCCGAGGAAAGGGAGAGAGAGAGCGAGGGGAAAACCTGAGCGTGAATGGAGAAGCATCAGGTGCGATTTTTTTCCGTCTCCGTAACACAGCGATTTTAACAAGAGAGAGGGTCAGTAAAAAAATTTGAATAGTCTTCCGTGTGGGGCCCATTTGACACTTTTCGATTGCTGGGTGGTTTATTGTATATCCGCGTGGCATGTTAAACTCATTTAATATTTTCTTGTGATGCGTTTGCCATCCCAATTAAATAAGATCTATGCTCTTCACTTGTACCGACAATTTCCGCAACTTTTCAGAGAGCCAAACTGGATAGCCATTGTCTTTTTTTCTCTGTATTTTGTTGTTTATGTGATTTCATCACGAAACTTTTTTCTTGCAATCAAGTATTGTCAGCTACTGTTCAAAAAAAAAAAAAAAGTATTGTCAGCTAACATGTAATATCTTGTGTCTTCAGCCACCAACGAAATGGGAAGTTTAGAACTACTATGGTCTACCTAGTTGACTTTTCAAGACACTGTTTCAAACTTCATTACATTCCACCGAAAGCAATGCAATATGATGATAGGAAAAAAAAAGGGAAAATTAGTATAAATGTTTTACGAACTTTGATTTAATGTGAAATTTGGTTTTTGAAATTTTAATTTGTTTAATATGGTCCATGCACTTTAGCTCAATGTATAATGTGGTCCATGAACTTTAAAATTATTTAATGTGATTCCTGGACCTTTGATATATTTTCAAATTAATCCCTGAACTATATAAAAACGTTTAATATTGTTTATGAACTTGAATTAGTGGAATAATAACATTGAATATTTTCATATAGTTTAATAACTAAATTGAACATGTACCAAAGTTTTAGGAATTATATTGTATATATTACAGTTTTAGAAGAAAAAAAAGAAAAAATGCATAATATCAATTTTATGAATTTTTTTTCTAATAAGACGATTTAAAATGCTTGACATTATGATGTTTGGAGCTCTCTAATAATTTAACTAGGTCAATATTGGATTTTAACCAAATCAATGGTGCATTCCTTCAGCAAAGCGAATTTTTTTTTTACCTTATTTTGGAACTTTTGATTCAAAATAAATGCTATTCGAATGAATTCATGAGCCCTGACAACTTTTAAAGTGGTAGTAGTAAATAATTGATGAGAACTAGCAAATTCATAAGGCAATTATATTTTGTGCAATGACATAGCTTATGATTGTAGAATTTTGAAATTGAAAACTAAAATAACTCTGAATCAGAACTCATCATTCAATTTGCATTATGGCAAATTCCTTACATTAGTTGTGCGCTCACGCATAGTACACGTGGAACTTTCGCACTTTCAATTCTATCCAACTCTTGAAAATTCACAATCTTGACAATTTTTTCAAATTGAACCATGTTTTTGGACAATCAGGTCACTAATTTTCTGTAAGTGCAAAAATTGAGTTAATGGGACACCTGATGGAAAAGTTATGGCCAGTCAAACTTTGGCCAAATTTGAGTTAAAAAATGTATAATATTTTTTTTCCCAAAAAGAAAATTTCGTGTGAGATGATTTGAAATGCTTGACATTAAAATATTTAAAGATTTTGAATATCTAAAATTGACCAATCATGTCAATCGAATTCTAACCGTAGGTAATATTGTGATTGTATCGTTTCGATTTTTTTTTTTTAAGTCGAACTGTATTTTGGGAAGGATTGGGTCACGAGTTTTCCATAGTCACAAAAATCGAATCAGTAGGAAGAAAAAGTTATGATTAGTCAAACTTGGGCCAAATTTGAGTAAAAAAATGCATAATGTAATTTCTTTTTACATTTTTCCTAGTAAAATAATCTGAAATGCATTATGATATTTATAGATTTCTAATATCTAAAATACCATGCACGATAATGGGATTCCGATAGAACAAAATATCATAACCATTCGATCATTTCGTTCTAGGAAATTTGCAATCATAACACTTGTTCTTAAATTGAATTGTATTTGTGGAAGAATCAGGCCACGAGTTTTTCTTAGTTGCAAAAATCTAGTCAATGGTACACTGAATGAAAAAGTTATGACTGGTCAAAAAGAGAATATGTAATCGAAAAAAATGAAAAATTGAAAAAGTTGGATAAAAGGATGAACTTGAGGGACGGTGGAGACACCTAATCAAGGGTGGTGGTGAGGTTGACAAAGAGATTCGGACCTCGATATCAGCTTCTCCACATCCTAAGGTAGTTAACTATCTTGCACTATGTATAGTGTATGTTCCCATTTTTTTTTTTTCGAATAAATCATGTCTAGGACCTCGGAACGCACCCTTATTATAGAGAGAAAGGCGCTTTCTGCCACGACATTTGCACATTTAGATGCTACTCAAGATCTCTGTACTTGCAACCTACTAAATTTAATTCAATCTCTTTCGACCTCTTTAGATTTCTATTGATGATCATCCTTTGTTGTTGAAATTGATGAGGTAATTTTTATGTTTTGGTTTGGACGGATAAATAACTACCATATTCATTGTGGATATGACTAGCCGATTGTCTAAAAGAATTTTGCATTATGTGAGAAGAGGATATGAAGTTTGGTGTAGTTCATTATAAATGTAGAACTCAGGCCCGTTTGATTGCAGGTTGTTGACCATTCAGTTGTGCCTCCGCATAGAGTACTCAAGTGTATCAATAGCGTTAACACATGGTCACTCTCATGAACCCATTGGTTTTGATAAGTACTCAACGTTACTCAATTGTGCATATGCATTGGTCAAGTAATGGATGCAGTAGCTGACAATATTATTTAATCAATGCAGGATGAGAAACATGTGGAACTTTTTCACTTTCAATTCAGTCCAATTCCAAAAAAGTTAACAATACTGATCTCTTTTTTATAAAATTAAATCGCATTTTGGAACAATGATATCATGAGCTTTCTATTGATGCAAAAATCGAGTCAACAGGAAGCTAGATGGAAATGTTACGGCCGGTGAAACTTTGGCCAAATTTGAGTAAAAAATGCATAATATCATTTTTTTTATAAATATTCCAATAATATGATTTGAAACGCTTAACGTTATTATATCTAAAAATTTCTAATATCTAAAATAGACCATGCATGATTCTAATTGAACAAAATATCGTGATTTTTCGATTGTTTCGATTTAGGAAATTTGTAATTAAAAAAAAAAAAAAAACCAAACTGTACTATAGGAAGAATCGAGTCACGAGTTTTCGTAGGTGCAAAAATTGAATTAGTGGGACATCAAATTATGATCAATCAAATTTTGGTCAAATTTGAGTTAAAACGGCATGATATCATTTTTCTAAAATCTCGTTGATCAGATTTTTTTTTTTTTAAAAACATATCCCGCCATATGAATTGCACCTAAGAAAGCAAATCTCGAAATTTTATTTCAATAGAGATGTTGGGAGATTGATAGATACCAAAATCTAAATTCAAACACGAAAAGTTAGCATGTTATTACCATATAGTTCAAGTGAAAATTTTAGGTAATTTTCTCTTGAAAATCCCTCCATCCCTACAGCTTCGTTCTTAAAAGAGAGAAATTTGATCTTGCTTATGAAAGATGAAGGTATTAAAAAAAAATCATTTATTGAAAGGAAGGAGTTGAATGTGATAAATATATTTTCCTTAGGAGCAGTTGAAAATACTTATCCTACACAACAAAGAATCAAGTCTAGATTCTCTCCTCTCTTCCGCTTCTCAATCTTTCTTTATGGCTTTGATCAACCCTCTTCCGCTTCATCTTCTTTTCTTCCTCTCTTCTTCTTCCTCATCTTCCTCTTCTTCTTATCAGCTCATTAGCAATTCTTAGCAGCAAAAACCTTATCTTTATCATCCATTTTCAGTCGCAAAAGAGATCGACCTTGACCCCATAACGAACATACATTCTCTCTACGTTGGATCAAGAATGGGGTCAGAGGGATAAAAAACTACTAATTCATATAGAGTCATCAAATCGGCCCAACCAACAACCAAAGCTCTATGCATTGTTCACTATCAATAATGTACAATTAGATTTCGTGTATATTGCACCGGGAAATGCTTAAGTAATTGTCATTGTTGTTATTGCTGAGTAATGGTGGCATACATGCCACGGGATCTAATTGATAGAAAAGGTAAGAAAAAAGAATTCATTCCCTCCATTATTATGCTAGCATGAAGAGTGACCGTTATGCTATTGTCATCCTATTACAATGTACTAGATTTAATTAAATCTTTTTAGCTTCCTCGAATTTCTCCATATCGCAATCTACTAAATTTAATTCAATCTCTTTCAATCTTCTCGAATTTATCCATCTTATCCCTCACCATTTTTTCTGAATTTGATGAGGTAACTTTTATGTTTGGACTTAACAAAAGGGTTTGAATATTATGTGTGGAACTTTTTTACTTCCAATGCTAGAAAAAGACACCTTTTTAGAATTAAACAACATTTTTGGAACAATTAGGTAAAAAACTTTCCGTTGGTGCAAAAATAAAGTCAATGTGAAATTGGATGCAAACTTAGGTCAGACTTTGGGCAAATTTAAGTAAAATAATACATAAAATCGTTTTTCTAAAAAATTCCAATAACATGATTTGAAATATTTGACGGTATTAGATCTAGAAATTTCTAATATCCAAAATTGATCATTCACCACAATGGATTATAACTGAACAAAATATCATGATTGTCCGATCATTTCAATCTAGGAAATTCGTAATCATAACACTTTTTTTATAAATCAAACCGTACTTTTGGAATAATTGGGTCATGAGGTTTTTGTAGATGCAAAAATCAAGGTAATAGGATATCGGATTATGATCAATCAAATTTGGCCAAAATTTGATTAATCATATGACCTCTCATTAGAAGGATTTGATATTATGAGGTAATTTTTATGCTTTGACTTAACAAAAAGATTTGAATGGAGAGATGACTACCGTATCTGTTGAGTGCTTTGGGACCTTTTCATTGCTAATTTAGTCCAATTCTAAAAAAATGAACAATAATAACACTTTTTAGAATGGGATATGTGCAATGGAAGTTCTAAAATTTATCGGGAAAGTGCAATTAAGTCATAAAACTTGCAAAAAGTGCAATCAAATCCTAAAATTTATCAAATTGATTCAATTGACTTGATTTTTGCACCAATGGAAGTTCTAAAATTTGTGTAGCCACCTGTCTACGATTGGACACCGTAGATCTCGCCGTTGGGAGAGAGCTTGGGCGATATATTCAAAAGCCTCGGGATTACCTCTTAATCCTTAGGCCCACTACTTCTTCATTCATGGCCTATTTTTTTGTTTGATCGATCTCCCTTTCGTGTTCATTCATTTGACCTAAGGCAAAAGAGAAGTCATAGAAAGAAAGGTTCTTTCATGCATGCAGTGGATAATGGGCTGGCCTCCTAACTGGTCAAACTTTCAGCATAGTTAAGTAAAAAATGCATAATATCATCTTCTTTTATAAAACATTTCCAATAAGATGATTTAATAGAAAATGAACTAGTTAAGGAAAACCTTTTCCACTATTAGAAAAAGCACATTCAAAAGTTGGGAAAATATTTTTCACTTTTCAGAAAGTGAAAAGCATTTTCATAACTTCTTCCATTTTACTTTCATTCACCAAACATATTTTCCTTTTATTTTTATGTTTTCTTTTTAAAATTGAGTTTTAATTCTTTTCTTTTCTTTTTCTTCTTTCTTGACTTGTCATTGGCCACGGCAGTGGTCGGCGTCTGACCATAGACCAACTCGAGCCTTGCCTCAAGCCAGCGAGGCTCAAGCCTCGCTTGAGTTCGCCAAAGCCTTGCCGACCTCTAATGACCTTGGGTGAGGCTCGAGCCCTGCCCAACTCGCCAACCTCGAGCTAGGTGGGCCTCGAACGTTGCCATAATCTAGCAAGCTCGAGCCTTGCTGGCCTAGGGCAAGGTCGAAGCTTGCCAATGGCTGGTCACCGTAGTCGATGATTGAGCCAAGAAAGAAGAAGAAAAATAGAAAGAAAAGAAAAAAAAAGGAACGGAAAAAATAAAAAAATTAAAAGTTGATTTTAAAAATAAAAAAATTAGGAAAAGATTTTCCTTACCCAAGAATGGAAAATATTTTTTAGTTCATTTTCAAATTTCTATCGAACATCCGAAAATATGGTTATACTTCTTTAAAGTGGTGTCTTGAAAATGCCACATTTTATTATTTTTAGGATTCATATGAAAAATAATGTCTCTAGATTTAAAAATATGTCAATTTCTTAAGAAAAATATCTCGAGCAATGTGATAGAGCGGACACATCGGTAAGAGCCCAAACACTTTTCTCCATCTCTGCTTTCCTTCTCAACTTCAATTAGTCCTAAAACTACGGGATTAAAGTTGATAAAATTGCCGAACCATAATTACCCTCAATTATTTTTATAAATACGTATATGTATGTATGGATGTACGTACATAATCGTTCATTCACGTGGATGCATCCTTTGCGAAGTGGTGTTCACGGACGACGATGCGCCCCCACCTGACTCGGCCAATGATGGACGATCACCGAGATCGCGCCGCGGAACACGACGGCAGAGCACATCAACAGCGACCGAATCGCACTGGCCACAGTCGACCCAGAAAAAGGAAGATGCTTTCGCATATTCCTGTCTGCTCCGACAAGTCCTCTCTCTCTCTCTCTCTCTCTCTCTCTCCATGATCACATCTCTCGCACTTGTCGTCTCGCGTATGAATGCACCAGCCGCTCCTCGCACTGTTCGCCTAGCGCTCAAATTCACTTCCCACATAGCCCAAGAAGTCCAAGCAGCAGAGAAGCAACGATGTGCGCGGTCCTGTCTCGGGCCGAGCAAGAACAGCTGATCGAGAAGCTCCAGATCTTCAAGATCAATGGCCGGGACAAGCGCGGCCGCAAGATCCTCCGCATCGTCGGGAAGTTCTTCCCAGGTAAAAGATCCCCCTCGTCTAGTTCCGGCGCTTGGTCGAATTCAGGTTGTAATTCACGGCATGCATCTTCAATTATTCGCTATCTAGATAGGAATTGGATCCCGCAAAAGCAGAAAATCGTGGGTATTCAATTGCATGATGAACCGGAGGTCTCCTTAGTGAAGTTATGAGGAACTAGAGCTACTGGAAACTTACTAACGCGAGCGAGAGACATATTAACTGTTGGTGTTGATTGGCGTTTGGTCATTAGCTCGGTTCCTGAGCGCCGAGGTGGTGAACGAGTACCTGGAGGAGAAGATCTATCCGAGGCTGAGCAAGAAGCGGTTCAGCGTGGTGTACGTGCACAGCGAAGTCCAGAGGAGCGACAACTTCCCCGGATTCTCGGCGCTCCGATCCATCTACGACTCGATCCCGGCCCAGATCAAGGACAATCTCGAGACCGTCCACTTCGTCCACCCGGGCCTCCAGGCCCGCCTCTTCTTCGCCACCTTCGGCCGCCTTCTCTTCACCGGCGGGTGAGTAAAGAAACGGAATGCATTCCAATTATGCCCGGTCGAAGTCGAATCGGTTTCGAATCCCGATTTGCTTTGTGTTATCGAATGAAACATGAACAATTGGGTTGGTTCCCGTCGTGCGGTGGCAGGTTGTACGGGAAGCTGAACTACGTGAACCGGCTCGACCAGTTGTGGGACCACGTTAGGAGGGGCGAGGTCGAGATACCAGAGTTCGCCCGGGAGCACGACGAGGATTTGCAGTACCGTCCGATGATGGACTACGGCCTGGAGAGCGACCACGCTCGGGTCCACGGCGCACCGGCAGCAGATTCCTCGGTGTCCATGTACTCCATGCGGTGTATCTCGTGATCTTAATCGTGTCGTGCCGTGATGAACAAACAATTGTAGGTGCGGATAAGTGATGAAACAAATTCGGCCGATCCCAATCCTATCTTCTATCTCCTAAAGGCTATTGGGGGAGGCCACGTCTACTGCGTTTAAGCCTTATCCACATCTCGACATGATTTGTTAAATGACGTGAAATTGATAATGAAGTGCCTATTACACGTGTCCTGATGAATTTCATTTTAATTAGCACCACGGCTATAATATAATCATGTGATGTGACCATCAGATAAAAATATTTTCTTTAACAATTAAAATCCCGACCCTTATTCATTGGTTACTCGACTAAAAAGAGAATCTAGGCACGTTTCTCGTCCTCCACAAGCCTCGCATGATGCCTCGAGTTGAGTGCCGTGACTCGGGCTTATTTGAGGCGTATTATTTACAGTGGTGTTGGTCAAACGCACGTCAGCATAAAGTAGGGACATTTTGGAATTTTTATATTTTTCTTATTTTATGTAATTTTTAGATGAAGACAATTCAAGCAAGTCTACTAATGCTAGAATGGATGACAATAGTTGTGCCACCATGGCCGCGGGATTCAGCGCTCGTGAGGCACCATCAAGATCGGCGTTGTGTGGAGAGATGTGGCATGGGAAAAAGACTGGGAGAAGATAGTTGCGACGGAGGTGAAATGTGGCGTGCCCTGACAAGCGACGGCAGCCCGGTCGAATGGTGCGGTGCTGATATTGCCAAAGGGGACGGTGGGGGAGGGTTGGCGGACCACCGGCACGAGGCTGCGGGGGTCAAGAGGCGAAAGAAGAAAGGAGGCTGCGTGTGAGGGTTTGGTGGGATCTGGGTTGGGTTTGGTGTGGTGCGACCAATAATTGGTGGAACATGACGTGGGTCACAATTTCATGGATGAAACACTGCAACTAGTCTATATCAAAAACTAGTGTCCCAGTCGAATTAAACCTAAATTAACATGAAAAGGATGATTATTTGTGGGAGTGAAAAGAAAAAGAAAAGTCAAATTGCACTTATAACTTTGTCTGTTACCCTTTCTTTTCTTTACGTGGGGGCATTTGCCAAATTCCAAAGAAGTCAAGACCAAAAGATATAGGTTAATCAGTGCCTTCTTAAAGCCTCTCAAGGATGTCTTATCATCACCGCACTCTTCAGCTCATCTAAGTCTTTCGAAAGAAGGCGGTTCATTCATCGGCTCGGAACGGCACAAGCAAGAGCCAATTTGTTCCCCGTCGCGTTTCTTTTTCCAGTTTCGATGAGCTTGAGGCAGCAGACAAGGGCAACAATCTAGTGGTTCCTTGATGCTAAGCTTCTCTAGGATTGAGCAATAACTGGTTTTCCCACACCCAAACTCGGCGACTTTGCGCACAAGACGCCGATCATAGTCACTTGGGAAGATAGAATCCTCAAAGGGCCGAAAATGGCAAGGACGTCATCAACTGCCGAATAGCCGGTTTTGTGAATTAACGTAGGATTGCCTGGGCTTTCGCTTTGAACTCTCGGACCAGCCAGGCCATTATTCATCATCTTGACTATGAACATCACAAGATGGCCAAGTACAAAGTCACGAGAAAGGTGATGCCCATCAATTACCGACCCCACGGGATGAACATATTGGGACTTTTGTTCATAGCTGGCCAAGTCCTATTTGTCTTAGGACAAGACGTTAAGTCAAAAGAAGCTGGGAAGGAACAGATTAGTGTACAGTGTTTGTTTATCAACATCCTCATTTTTAATCGGAGATGATTTTAAGTAATTCGTTATCAGTTGATGTAATGTTAATAGTAATGGTAATGACAATCTTTTATCCCCTCGAGAAAGTCTTAGGTACATTGAATAATCAGCAATGTTCCGTCGGAATCTTTTCATAACGTCAATGATATTTTGACAGGGTTCACACTGACTTTGTAATATGTCTTTTTGATCTAGTTTGAGTTCGTCCGGAACATTATGCGAGCCCCAATCGCTTCCGCTCCAAAGCCCGCACAAATGGGCAGGGCGCAGGGCAAACTCGATGGAAAAATCGTGCAATACCATTGAATTAATCACCTGACTTGGCTTGAAGTAGGGCGCTCTTGGTTGTAGCCTGTGCCTCTTGCGATTACGATCCCTGGGGCTTCGATGTAATTCCGCTCCCAATTCTCATACAATCAGACCAGACACCGAGGTGGACCCATTCTCGCTTCTTACTTCAATGATAAGAAAGCTCCGATAGCTCTCGGACCCAAAAAGTCCAAAGAAACCTTTGGCCGAGAGACTTGAGGATGAAGTTGGATGACTGCTGTGATATTAGTGCGAGAACAAATAAGAGATTGTAGATAAATTAATATAAATTTTTAGAAAAATAAATGAAAAATAATAAAGACATTAAAAATTTATATAATTTGGTTAGAGTGTGGATACTTATATTTATGAAAGAGTTAGCAGTAATAATTCATTATAATTAGAGAATCATTATTCGAAATCATTTTTACATTAGGATGTTCCTCATATTGAAATTTAAGTCTAAATTCAAAATATTTATATATAAATAACTCAATTTAAATATAAACTCATAGCACGTAAATCAACGTGGCTATAATTCTCCTCGTACGGAAAAAATGAGGACGTCGGCGTTCTTCGCAATGCGGCTCTTCTCCAAGGAACGTACGTGTGCGGCTCAAAAGGGAAAAACCCTATTACCGTTGCCCTTCTCACGCCACTTCTACAAATCTGCTGCGGGAGATAGAAATAAAAGCAAAAGAAGAAACCCTTCTTTGTTTCTTTCTCAGGCAATTCCCTATTTTACCCACAAGCCACCCTGGGCAGCCCACTCTCGGTAGGGGCTGTCCGAAGCCCTTCATTTCTCGAACCCACCCAATATCTTGAAGGACTTCACGGAGATCCGAAAGTGGGTCCCCTCCCTTGACGGGAGTTGGCAGGGATATCCAATGGAAACTCTATCCCGTAATCCCAATTAAACCCCTATAAATAGGGCTAACTGGGCACCCGAAATGCCCGATTCAGGGTAAAACAGTTTTAAAGATTTGCTCAAATCCAGAAAGTGAAATAGATGTAAAAAAAAAAAGCGTGCCCTCTTATTTTGTCTTTTAGTGACAGACTTTTCAACGGAGAAATTCCAAGTCCCGTTAGTGAATGAATAATTGGACAAATTCCAAGTCCCGTTAGTGAATGAATAATTGGACAAGCTACATAATTATGTATATTGATTTTCCTCCTCCTTTTTCGAGGTCGGGAGGCGCCCGTCGGCCCTGGTGAAGGAGCTGGCCGCGGCAGGGAGGCCGTGGGAGGGAGAGATGAACACAGCGGCACTTGGGACAAAGGCAGGGCTGCGCTGGTGGCGGTGGCATGCAGCGAGGTGAGCAACAACAACCGGTCAGGAAAGAAAGAGTTAATATTATGGTTGAAAATAATGGACGAACACATGTCATCCGCAGGCGGAAGGTGATAGAACCCGGTCAAAGGTCAACTTTTTTACCATATGTGATACAACTAACAAAAGTCCCTCTGTCCTTATATACTGAGCGCAGAATAATCCAACAGAAGGCAAGGAAAAAAAGCAAGCCGCCAGTTAGGACTGCTTATCTGCAACTCTGCTGTTCTTGGTCCTCGGATGATCGGAATTCCCCTGCAAAGATGGAGAACACCGTGCCATGGTCCGATCTCCCCAAAGAGCTCTGGTGTATGATCGGGAAGAAGCTCGACACCCCTACCGACGTCCGCCGGTTCCGCAGCGTCTGCTCTTCTTGGCGTTCTCTGATCCCTCCGCTGCCCCATGGCAATAACCCTCCTCTGTTTCCCCTGCAACTCCCTCTCCGGCCGGGCCAAAAGCCCGCCTTCGTCACTCGATCCACGATCTACCGCCTCCAGCCGCCGGAAGAATCCGGCCCGGCCTTTGCCTGGCTGGTCAAGCTCGAGGGATCCGGCGAGCCGGGCCGCCCGCTCCGCCTCCTGAGTCCGCTCTCGAAGGAGCTGATCAAGTACAAGCCCGGTTCTTTTCCTAGCGTGTTGAACACTTTGGACTTCAGGGTCACCGAGATTGTTAAAGAGTACGCTGTCGAGGTCGATGACGGGGCCAATTTCCGCCGTGTCGCGAAGGTAGCTTTGTTCCCTGATTCCGCGTGGGCCGATGCAGGGGAGTGTGCGGTGGTTGGGATTCTTGAGGGAGGGAAATTGGGGCATTGGAGATATGGGGATGAGGAATGGAGTGTGATCGAAGGCCAAGATTGTCATTTTGATGATGTCATGGTCTACAAAGGGCAGTTCTATGCTGTGGATAGGCTTGGGACCGTATCATGGATCGACCCGTCTTTCCGGGTCGTGCCATTCTCACCACCCATGTGCGGTGGCGGCGACAGGAAGCACATGGTGGAGGCAGGCGGTGACCTCTACGTGGTGGACCGGTACCTCGAGAGGGCCGCTCTGACAAGGTACCGGAACAACCGGGAGGTCGGCTCGGAGACGGTTAAGTTTAGAGTGTATAGGTTGGATCAAGAATGGGGCAAATGGGATGAAGTGAGGAGGCTCGGTGATGTGGCCCTGTTTCTGGGTGATCACAGTTGCTTCTCAGTGTCTGTGCAAGAGTTCGGTGGGTGCGTTGGGAACTGCATTTACTTCACTGAGTTGAGTAATTTTTATGGTGTTGAAGTCCATGTCTTTTGCATGGAGGACCATAGCATCAAGAGGGCGGCGTTCTCGCCGGACTACTTGAGGATCCTGTGGCCGCCCCCGGCTTGGATCAGCCCGAGCCCATGCCCCCTCGATCCGAAAACATGAGGACAGTTTTCTAGTTCGATCTGGTACGGATTCAATCTCGAGCAGAATTGGGTTTGTAATTCGGTTTTCAGTATGAATGAAAAGTGGAAGTTGTAATTGCTTTGTGAGGCATTGAGAATCCATGTTCTGTTGGCTTTGCTGAATTTCTTTGTGCCTTGGTATGCTCTGAACATTGGAACCTTATTTATTCCAAATTGACTGAAAAAATTGGGGGTTAACACTAATCAGACAGAAAACTCATACAAGCAGAGAATGCTTGATGCATAAAATTGCTCACTCGAAACTAGACGGATATAGTGGAGATGGATTGGGGAAATATCATGTAGTTATCCTCAGTTTTATACCGTGATCAACATTATAAGCAGATGTGGAGGGGGTTATGGTTTGAAGTATCTCTCATGAGCACGAACGGCAAAGGAAAAATCACGGAGAAGGTGCAAAGAACAAAACATGGGTGATGGTCACCACCAAAGTCCTTGCCTCCTGGACGAGAAATATATGAAGCGGGTATTCAAGTGAGTTTTGGGACACATTCGATTTTGACAAGAAAATGGATCATGATATGTAATCTACCTGTTTTGTGACTTGTGAGATAACGAGAAATTTCCATACTAATAGCTTCCTCAATTTCATCATACATATGTTCTGAGTTCACCAACTAGATTCAAATTGACTGATAACATGAAAAAATTGCACAAGCAGAGAATGCTTAATGCGGAGAATTGCTTGCCTGAATGCGAGACGGTATGGCTATCACAGAAAAGTGTCGGGCAATATCAGCAAGTTTTCCTCATTTTCATACCATGATCAATGTAATAATCAGTTACAGATTGAGGTTGTGGGTTGAAGTATCTCTTAATTAGCATGTGTGAAAATGGAAAAATGGCGAAGTAGTGTAGAGATGAAATGGAGGTGTTTCAGTATCGGAATTTTCACTTCTTATTAATAGAAAGTTTGAGCTACACCAATCCTTCTGCTGTTGCTTTTTCTTTTTACTGTAAGAAGGTGTGTTTAATGATATAAGTTTGACTTACATGTAGTTTTGTGGAGTTATAATCACTAGAAGCTCAATCATCTTTATTGTTAAAGTCGATTGAAATCGATCGATGGCCAATTAAAATATTAGATAGGACTTCAAATCAAAGGTAGATAGATTTTAAAATCTCAAAAAATTTCTATATTTTAAATTACACAGACAAACGAGCTCAAGTTCATATCAAGCATGAGAGAGAGAGAGAGAGAGAGAGAGAGAGAGAGCAAGGGAGAACCATTATTTAAATCGGATATTTCTTCAGTCTTTCCTTCCGCGGGCCCACATGAGTGCATTCTGTCTTGAAGCCTGGGCGGCGAGTGGACCAAAAGGGTCGATCTGGCGAATTAAAATCTGATTCTGGTGGGCTCCAGTAAAGGTGCGAATAGTAATATTTCTATTCTTTTTTTTGTTAGGGGAACATAAATAAAAAAAAAAGTGTTTATGTTAGGAAATAATTTTTGAACAAAAGAACGCGTTTGGTAACGTTTGTTCGGGAATAAAAAATGAATAGAAACACGTTTGGTAAATTTTATTCTTTTTTATTTCTTTTAATTTTTTAAACATTTTTATTTTATTTTTCATTTTTTCCTTTTTTTATTTTCTTTTTCAGCCGATCACCGGCCTCCGACGATCGGGCCGACGGGGCCGGCAGCCTCGCCGTGGCCATGGGGAGGCTCGGTCCGCCTCGAGGCCGAGCCTCGCCGTGGTTGGGTGAGGCTCGGCGACGCTTGGCCTCGCTGGGGCGGAGTGAGGTCGCCCCCCTCACCATGGTCGCCGCCATGGCGAGGCCGGCACCGACCAAAGAAAAAAAGAAAAAAAGAAGAAAAGAAGAAGAAAAGAGAGAGAGAAGAAGCGTTTCTTCAAAATTGTTTAACAAGAAGCAACTATTTTGTGTTTTTTTTTTTTGCTCCAATTTTGTTCCAGGAACAAAAAAAAAAAAGAACAAAACGCACGAATCGAACGCGTTTTGCTTTTTTTTTTCCCGAGAACAAAAAAGTACAGAAATGTTCCAAACGTTTTTTTGGAACGTTTCCATGCAGGGCCTAATAGACCTGGGCTAGGTTGTCGCTTCGCTGATGGATTGTATGAATTGGACCATAACTCTTTTCATTGTGACCAACTATTGGACTCCCCATTTTGTTTGTTTTCATATGTTGATGTATTTTATTATTGGGAAAAAATCACGAAAAACTCTAAACTTTGCTCAAAGGAACAGATTTACCTAATTTTTTTTTATAACGTGAAAAATCTTGAACTTTGCCAACCGTGACACATTTATCCTAAACTTTTTTTTTGTGACGCAAAAAACCTTGAACTTCTGTCGTATGATGCATTTATCCTAAATTATAGGCATTTTGGTCTTTTTCACTTTTTTTTATTTTTCTTTTTTCCTTCTCTCTTCCCTCCATCGAGGAAGTCGGCGTCCGGCGTCTGGCGAGGATGGCCCTCGGCTAGGTCGGGCGAGGGCCTCCCTCGTGCCCTCTCCCAAATCTGGCGAGGGTGGCCCTTGCCCGACACAAGCGAGGGTAGCCCTCGTTGGTGTCAGGCGAGGGCCTCCCTCACCTAATTTGGCGAGGACACCCCTTGCCCGAGTCCAGTGAGGGCATCCCTCACTAGGCCCTTGCTGGCGTTGAGCGAGGGGTGCTCTTGCCGGACACCGACGGAGAGAAGAAGAAGAAAAAAAAAAAAGAGAAAGGAAAAACAGAAAAAATAAGACAAAAATGCCATTGATGGGGTAAATGTATTACGATTTGAAAAGTTTGGGGTTTTTCATGTCACAAAAAAAAAGTTTGGGATAAATGTGTCATTTGGGATAAAGTTTGGGGTTTTTGGTGGTCTTTTCCCTTTATTATTTTGTCTAAATTTTTTTTACAACTTGATCTGTAGATAAAAAATTCTAGTGTCAAGTACCAATTCAATTCTAAACCTTTAAATTTGATCAATCTAATCCTAAACATTTTCATATTGATATTGATTCAGTTAATTCAACCAAATTAGGATGAATTTAGCTTATGTGGATGCTAGCGGTCATACATGGCATGATTGATATTGATGTTGATGTTAACATTTCTATAAATTTTTATTCTTTTTTGAAATTTTCATTTTTTTTCTTTCTTTTCTTTCCCTTCTCTTTCTACATTAGATGGTTGACATGGCACACTACAAATTCTTAGTGTGGATAATCTTGTTTCTGTAGAGCAAGCCTTTATATAAATTGTACATGAGGAGAAAAAAGTGACCCCTTTGACTATAAGTTTGGCACTATAAGGTTTAGCATACAAGAGAGCAAGAGTTAGGGGGCATAGTGTCTTGATTTAGAGAATAGGGCCTTACGTGTGAAAGAACTAGTATTTAGGGGAATACAATGAAAATATTTTAAATTTAGAGTTTAAGTTATAAGACAATTAGAGTTCCGAGGTTAAACTGAAAATTTCCTTAAACTTCATATTCCAAGTTTATATAAGAAAAATCATGGAGCTGACTTGAGAATAGGCTCTGCTCGTGTTTGGTGGGCTTAGATAAAGGAAGTAAGGAATTGAAGAGATTGTTTGTTATATCTCATACAATTCAATAATAGGATGACAAGCCCTATTCAATTGATATATCTATTAGCAACCACTCCAAGTAATCACCTCTTGATGTTGTCTCCAAGTTTTTGACTTTTTCCATTTTTCTTTTGGCTCCGACCACTACCACTGCAAATTGTATTAGAGTAGGTTCCAATCTGGTAATTGATTTGTGTTTCATGAAAAATTGTGAAGCTCATGAATCGACTAGGCTTACTCAATCTCAATCATATGAGGATGAGGAGTGATTGATGAGAAATATGAGGAGGCCAATTCTTTTAGTGAGGCAAAACGCTTTGAGCTCTTACACCAATTCTTTACACCTAGTCTGTCTATGACCCGTACATCTACTATAGGAAGCGTTGCTTTTGTACCGCTTTGAAACGACCTGACCAGTTAGACACGTGCCAATCCCCTCGTCCAATGCAAGAATTTTTCGGATTTTATATGTTCTCAGTGCTTTCAATTCATTCAACTTCCAGGCACATTTGCACACAAATGAACCGATGGAAGAGCAATGTAGGAGGCTTTACACTCTTTCCGTGTTCAAAGTTTTTCCAGAAAGGAACTTTTACAAAGCTACAGTATCTGAGTGCTAAGATTCATGAATAATGGGCCATTAGCAGATATTTGAATAGAAAGTGCGGCAACAAGAATGAAAAACATTTCATTACCTTTTGTTTGTCCCTCAGTCGATGGATTCTTCTGAACTCATACTTCAACATCCTTCCATGTCTCAAGTCCATTGATATTTGCTACATTTTATAATTTCCACTTTAACTTGCCCATCGAAAAACTCACAATCAACAAGACCTTCAGACATCCCATTGATGAAATTGTGGATGAACTTTATAATCGACGTTTTGTTTAAGATTATCGAGTAGTCTTATGGCTTGAGCGTATTGTTATGATATGGATTGAACCATTTGATTCTTTATATTGGACTCGGTTTTTGTGCCCAGTATCAAACAATTTCAACATCTCACTAGGATAATGGTGCAGCGAAGATCTCTCGTGCATCGTAATATGCTTGAGATCACAATGCTTGTTACAACAATCTTAACCACATCTTTATGGAGAGTAATCCCACTTGTTTGCTACATAAATCGGTTATTACATCTCAAACAAGGAATAGAAGAATTCGTAATAGATTTATGTACTATTTATTTCGCGAAAAATAAGAGATTTGGAAAACATTTTCCTAAAAAATAATTTTTATAAATGATAAGTGATCATTTTCTTAGGAAATTAAGTTTCAAATCATTCATTTTTTTTTTTTCACGAAACAAATCTATTATTAAAATCCATTTCCCAATTTATATTAGGAAAACAAAAATTATGTTTTTTTTTTTTTATGAAATACAAAAATTATGTTGATATAGATTTTCGCCAGTAAATGTTATGAATGTAGTTAGTACAATCAATTACTTATGATAACAGTTTTGCAGGAAAAAATATCCAAAAAGTTCTAAACATATTGCACTTTTGCCAATTGATTCTTAGCATTTTCATATTTTGATAATTGAGTCTATTTGGTCAATTTTGATCGAAATTGCTAACATGGATATTAATCATCCTATGTGGTACAACTAATAGATGTTTACCTAAACAATTTTTAATAATATTTTAATACTTTTTTTGAATTTATTATTACTTTTGCTTTTTTTTCTTTTTCCCCAAGCCTCGTCAATGATTAGCGAAGGTCACTTGCTCGAGTGAGGGATGCTTGGGCCTAGCCTAGTGGCCCTCACTAGGTTGATGACCTCTGTTGACCATTAATGAGGTAAGGTGATGGCGATGGGGAAAAAAGGAAAAGGAAAAAGAAATAATTAAAAAAGAAAAAAAAAAAAATTATTAAAAATGAAATGATTTATGATTGAATTGATAGGAGAAAATTAAGTTTAAGACTTTTTAAATAAGTTTTCATATTTTTTCCTCCAATATTGATAAAACAAACATTGATGAAAAAAAAAAATAGAGTAATGGAAAATGATAAAATGTTATTTTGATTACTATAAGAAATGAATGGAAATTATTACTTGGTTAAGATAATTTAATATAAATTGAATTTGAAAAACAGCCAGCACATTTATGGTATATGATGAAGACTTACTTTGGCACGAACGCAAAAAGATTAGATTTTCCAAGATTCTCGATCAAAATTGAAGGGAAAAGTATGAAAGATAATCAAGTGAGAAGATTTGTTTTTCAATTTTGATAGAGTAATGGAAAATGATCAAATGTCATTTTGATTACTATAAGAAATGAATGGAAATTATTACTTGGTTAAGATAATTTAATATAAATTGAATTTGAAAAACAGCTAGCACATTTATGGTATATGACGAAGATTTACTTTGACACGAACGCAAAAAGATTAGATTTTCCAAGATTCTCGATCAAAATTGAAGGGAAAAGTATGAAAGATAAACTAAGTGAGAATATTTGTTTTTTAATTTTGATAAATGAAAAACAAATATTTTAATTTTGGCAATGACTTTCTCCTCCTTCCTGCAACGCCTGCGATCACCAGTGCAGGCTCTCATGGAGGGAACCGGGAAACGTCCATGGTCCGATCTCCCGCCGGAGATTCTCTCCATGATCGGCGATCGTCTCCACACTCGCATGGACGTCCTCCGGTTCCGCGGCGTCTGCTCTTCGTTCCGCTCCTCGATCCCCCGGCCCGGCCACGACGCCTCGCGGTTCCCTTTCCGCATCCCTACTAACACGCCGCGCTCCGCCCTCTTCCTCCGCGCGAGCACGGTCTACGCAGTCGAGACGCCGGACGGAACCGCCTCCTCCGGTCGCGCGCGGTGGCTGCTGAAGCTTGAGGAGTCAGAGCCCGGGCGCATGCGGATACTCAGCCTCTTCTCGCGGCAGCGGATCGCGTACTTGCCCCACGAGTTCCCGGAGGTACTCGATTCTCTCCAATTCCGAATCGTCGAGATCTGTAGAGAATACACGCTCGAATATGGCGGTGGAACCGGAGGCCTCGTTCAAGGTGTACGGAAAGTAGTAATGCATCCGGATTGTGTAGGGTCTGATGTGGACCGGTGTTCGGTTTATTTCATTGATGGAAAAGGGCGATTAGGTTATTGGAGGTACGGGGATGAGAACTGGAGCCATATAGATGATTCACAGGGCAGTGGTTACGACGACATTGCAGTTTATGACAGTAGAGTTTGCGTCGTCGATCAGTTTGGGTCAGTTTCGGAGATCGATTCATCTTTCGGACTTCAAAGTCTCTCACCGCCAATATACAGTGGCAACCACCGCGGCAGCGGTGGCTTTTGGAAGCAGTTGGTGGTGTCAAGTGGTGATCTTTATTTAGTGGACAGATACACCGAGAGCATCGCGTACACTGAGAAAACACGGCCGACGTGTGATTTTAGGGTCTATAGGTTGGATCGACAATGGGGGAGATGGGAGGAGGCGAGAAGCTTGGGCGATCCGGCCTTCTTTCTTTGCAAGCACTGCTCGTTCGCGGTCTCGGCACTCGAGCTTGGCGGGGGCAACGGGAATTGCATCTACTATACGGAGGACACTTATTCCCATTACTCGATGGAAATCGTTAAGGTGTTCAGCCTGGCGGATCGCAGCATAAAGTGGTTGAAGTATTCCGACTGGTGTGCTAGACTATTCCAGCTTCCTAACGGGCATGCCTGACTCGATTAAACCTAACCCCGGACATCCGCTGGTAGGTTAGGTCAGTAGCATCTGATGTCCTTTTTCACTAGCAGTATACAATTTCTGTGATACCTTATTATATGAACTTTAATTGGTCAAAATGTTTATTTACAGAATTGAAATGGGTGGTTAGTGGATATATGATAATACAAGCAAAAGAAGGTACCCACATACACACAGAAGTTTGGTGAAAAAAATGTCATTAAGTTTACTCTTGAAAATGAATACGAAAATGCTGCTTATATTTACCTTACCGGAAAAAAAAAAAATGCTGCTTATATTTAGAGGAATGACACAAATAATCTCTAGACTTGAAACCAATGTGCAATGTTGTTGTTTTTGGAATGTAGTTTCGAATGTTCAATTATTTGATTGAGTCATTCTTATTTAAACATAACAAGGGAAAAAGTTAGCACAAGTGCCTAACTATCGGGTAATATGCTATCTATTCTCTAAATTTTCAATTTGTTTAATTTAGCCCATAACTTTTCAAAACAAAATGTAATTAGTCAATTCGCAAGTTTTCATAATCGCAGGGTTGCATAGATTTTAGATTTTTTTTTTCCTTTTGTCTATCTCACAAAATAATGAAAAATTTTAAAATGGTTGTCTGCATGCATAGTTGGGGTTTCGCAAGAATTGATTCTGGCCAAATGTGCTCGATGCGAACATCGATGCATCATTTAAATCATAATAAGGGGCATGGCCTGGAAAGCATTGAATTCTTTAGACATTTTATTGGGGGGAATTCCTTCTTACCTATCATTTGGTCATTTATTGAACATTGTAATTTCTCTTGTTCAAATTTGAAGTCGTACTCGCATTTTATTCGTGTGTAATTTAATGAGCATTTTTCACAAATTTATCTCAATTCCATTTTAGATTATTTTAAATATTTTAAAAATATAAGAACATAACCATTGACCAACGACCACATTCATTGTGCTCTTTCGTGATGGCCACCACCAAAAAGAAGAACCTGTCCACTAATTTCTGCGTGAGATGTTTCGTCGGAATCTTTCCATAAAGTCGATATCATTCGGAGGAGGGTTCACACCGACTTTGCAATATGTCTTTCTAATCTAGTTTGGGTTTGTCCGGAATATTACGCGAGCCCCAATCGCTTCTGCTCCAAAACCCGCACAAATGGGCAGGCGGAGAGTTCGGGGCGCAGGGCAACTCTTTTCAAGGAACTCGATGGAAAAACCGTGTGATACCATTGAATTATTCACCTGACGCGGCTTCAAGTAGGATGCTCTTGGCTCTAGCTCGTGCATGCTTCTCTTGCGATTACGACCGGACCAGACACCGAGGTGGGACCCATTCTCGCTTGTTCCTTCAATGGCAAGAAAGCTTTGAAAGCTTTCGGACCCAAAAAGTCTGAGGAAACCTTTGGTGGAGAGACTTGAGAATCAAGTTGGATGACTGTTGTAATATTAATGCGAAAATAATAAGATATTATAAATAAATTAATATAAAAATATTAGAAAAATAAATGATGAATAATAAAGATATTAAAAATTTATATTATTCGGTCGAAAGTAATAATACTCATATTCATGGAAAATCAATAATAAATAATTCATTATAATCGAAAAATCAGAGTTTATAATTATTTTTATATTAGGATGTTCCTAACATTTAAATTTAAGTCTAAATTCAACATATTTTATAAATAAATAACTCAATTTAAATATAATCTCGTAACACGAAATCAACGTGGTTTAAAGTCTCCTCGTACGGCAAAAATGAGGACGTCGGCGTTCTTCGCAAGGTATGCGGCTCTTCTTCAAGGAACGTGTGTGCGGCTCAAAAGGGAAGAACCCCGTTGCCGTTACAGCAACGCAAGTATACGCGCGGAATAATCCAACAGAAGGCGAGGAAAAAACGCAAGCCGCCAGTTAGGACTGCTCATCTGCGACTCCGCCGTTCTTGGTCCTCGGACTCTCCCCTGCAAGGATGGAGAACACCGTGCCATGGTCCGATCTCCCCAAAGAGCTCTGGTGTATGACCGGGAAGAAGCTCGACACCCCTACCGACGTCCGCCGGTTCCGCAGCGTCTGCTCTTCTTGGCGTTCTCTGATCCCTCCGCTCCCCCATGGCAACAACCCTCCTCTGTTTCCCCTGCAACTCCCTCTCCGGCCGGGCCAAAAGCCCGCCTTCGTCACTCGATCCACGATCTACCGCCTCCAGCCGCCGGAAGAATCCGGCCCGGCCTTTGCCTGGCTGGTCAAGCTCGAGGAATCCGGCGAGCCGGGCTGCCCGCTCCGCCTCCTGAGTCCGCTCTCGAAGGAGCCGATCAAGTACAAGCCCGGTTTTTTTCCTAGCGTGTTGAACACTTTGGACTTCAGGGTCACCGAGATTGTTAAAGAGTACGCTGTCGAGGTCGATGACGGGGCCAATTTCCGCCGTGTCGCGAAGGTAGCTTTGTTCCCTGATTCCGCGTGGGCCGATGCAGGGGAGTGTGCGGTGGTTGGGATTCTTGAGGGAGGGAAATTGGGGCATCGGAGATTTGGGGATGAGGAATGGAGTGTGATCGAAGGCCAAGATTGTCATTTTGATGATGTCATGGTCTACAAAGGGCAATTCTATGCTGTGGATAGGCTCGGGACCGTGTCATGGATCGACCCGTCTTTGCGGGTCGTGCAATTCTCGCCACACATGTGCGGTGGCGGCGACAGGAAGCACATGGTGGAGGCGGGTGGCGACCTCTACGTGGTGGACCGGTACCTCGAGAGGGGCGCTGCGAGGTACCGGAACGACCCGGAGGTCGGCTCGAAGACGGTTAAGTTTAGATTGTATAGGTTGGATCAAGAATGGGGCAAATGGGATGAAGTGAGGAGGCTCGGTGATGTTGCCCTGTTTCTGGGTGATCACAGTTGCTTCTCAGTGTCTGTGCAAGAGTTCGGTGGGTGCGTTGGGAACTGCATTTACTTCACTGAGTTGAGTGATTTTTATGGTGTTAAAGTCCTTGTCTTTTGCATGGAGGACCATAGCATCAAGAGGGCGGCGTTCTCGCCGGACTACTTGAGGATCCTGTGGCCGCCCCCGGCTTGGATCAGCCCGAGCCCATGCCCCCTCGATCCGAAAAACATGAGGACAGTTTACTAGTTCGATCTGGAACAGATTCGATCTCGAGCCGAATTGGGTTTGTAATTCGGTTTTCATTATGAATGAAAAGTGGAAGTTGTAATTGCTTTGTGAGGCATTGAGAATCCATGTTCTGTTGGCTTTGCTGAATTTCTTTGTGCCTTGGTATGCTCTGAACATTGGAACCTTATTTATTCCGATTTGACTGAAAAAATTGGGGGTTAACACTAATCAGACAGAAAACTCATACAAGCAGAGAATGCTTGATGCATAAAATTGCTCACTCGAAACTAGATGGCTATAGTGGAGATGGATTGGGGAAATATCATGTAGTTATCCTCAGTTTTAAACCATGATCAACATTATAAGCAGATGCGGAGGGGGTCATGGTTTTGAAGTATCTCTCATGAGCACGCACGGCAAAGGAAAAATCACGGAGAAGGTGTAGAGAACAAAACATGGTCGACAGTCGCCACCGGAGTCCGTGCCCCCTAGAGGGGAAATATATGAAGCCGGTATTCTGGTGAGTTTCGGGACACATTTGATTTTGACAAGAAAATGGATCATGACATGTAGCCTGCCTAGTTTGTGACTTGTGAGATAACGGGAAATTTCTATCCTGATAGCTTCCTCAATTTCTTCATGCATATGTTCCGAATTCACCAACTAGATCCAGATTGACTGATAACACAAAAAAGTTGCACAAGCAGAGAATGCTTAATGTAGAGAACTGCTTGCCTGAATGCGAGACGGTACGACGACCACAGAAAAGTGTTGGGTAATATCAAGGAGCTTTCCTCATTTTCATACCATGATCAATGTAATAGTCAGTCATGGATTAGGGTTGTGGGTTGAAGTCTCTTAAATCAGCATGCGCAAGAATGAGAAAATGGTGAAAAAGTAGAGAGATGAAACGGAGGCGTCTCAGTTCCGGAATTTTTAACTACTTATTAATAGAAGTCTGAACTAGACCGATCCTTCTGCTGTTGCTTTTTCTTTTTACTGTAAGAAGGTGAGTTTAATGATTATAAAGATGATTGAGTTTCTATTCACTATAACTCGACAGCAGCAGTGGTGGCGCGGAGGTGCGGCGATGGCGTTAGGATCCCGCGGTGGCTCGGGGCTGGTGCTGCGGCGGGGCTGGCTCGGCACGGCGGGGACCCAGACACGGCGGCAGTCGTCGGGGATGGCGGAATGGCTCGCGGCTTCGAGCTGGGCGACAGCAGCAGTGGTGGCGCGGAGGTGCGGCGACGCGGGTTGCAGGCGTCGGGCAGAGGCTCGGCGACGGGCAGGGCGTCGGCTTGGCTGAGGGCTGCAACGGCAACGGCGTCCGGAGCTCCGGCGACCGCGAACAGCAGCTGTGGTGGTGAAGCTCCCGGCGTCGCTCGAAGGGCGGCGGCTCGGACGGCGTCGGGCAGCGTCGGCGACGTCTCCTCTCTCTCGGATCCTGCCCCCCTCGAGCTCTCTCTCTCTCCCTGTCTCCTTCTCCCTGTTCCTTCCTTCTCCGGAGCTTGAATACGGCGACAATGGAGGTTCCGGCGAGCAAGATCGGCCGCCAAGAAAAGCGTCGCTCCTTCTGCTCCTCCCTCCCGCTTTGCTTTCTCGCACCTCTGCCCTTATCTTCTCTGCTGCCCGATGCTCTGCTGCTGCCTTTTATTTTCCCCAGGTCCCCCCGCGTGCGAGGATGGCCAGGAAGGAGGAAAAAGCTAGCGTGGGCCGGGCCCAAGGGGAAACGGCTTGGGCCGCGAGAGAAGAGAGAGGCGGGCCGGGCCAAGGCCGGATCCAGCCCGACCCGACCCCTAAGCATTTTTTCTGTTTTTTTTTTTACTTTTTGTTGTTTTGTTGTTTTTTTTCTTTTCTTTTATTTTTGTTTTTGTTTAAAAATAGGTGTCAACATGCAGCATAGCTGATGCTGTTGTGGACATTTCTATAAATTTTTAATTTTTAATTTTCTTTTGCTTTCCTTTTCTTTCCCTTCTCTTTCTACATTGGACAGTTGACTTGGCACGTTACAAATTCTAAGTGCAGAACAAGCCTTTAAATAAGTTGTACATGAGGAGAAAAAAAGTGACCCTTTGACTATAAGTTTGGCGCTATAGGGTTTACCATACAAGAGAGTGAGAGTTAGAGTGCATAGTGTCCTGATTTAGAGAATTGGGCCTTACGTGTGAAATAATGAGTATTTAGGGAAATACAATGAAGATATTTAAAATTTAGAGTTTAAAGTGCAAGACAATTAGAGTTCGGAGGTCAAATTGAAAATTTTCACAAACTTCATATTCCAAGTTTAAATAAGAAAAATTATGGAGTTGACTTGAGAATAGGCTCTGCTTGTGTTTGGGCTTAGATAGAGGAAGTAAGGAATTGAAGAGATTGTTTGTTTGTAATATCTCATACAATTCAATGTATCATCTTATGTAAAATCCAGTTTCGATTATTAAAGCCATTGAAAAAAAAATAACAAATTTCCAATGGAGGAATAACAACAAAACAGCTAGTCTACATTGGAGAAGATGGGAAGTTTTGAAGCTTAGGAAGGATGAAGGAGGTATTGGTTTTAAGGACCTACTCACATTTAACAAAGCTACGCTGGGAAAACAAGCCTGGCGAATTTCCCAGCATCTGGAGACTCTTTGGATAGTGTTTGGTCTGATTTAGATCAGTGTTCGGTTTATTTCATCGTTGAAGGTGGTCAATTAGGTGACTGCAAGTACGGGGATGAGAATTGAAGCCATTTAGTTGATCCCCAGTGCTCTGGTTATGAATGATGACAGTGGAGTCTATGATGGCAAAGTCTGCATCATTGATGGGTCGGGGTCGGTTTCGCACATCGATTCTTCTTTCAGGCTTCAAAGTTTCTCGCTGCCAATCCACGACCGCCGTCGCCGCGGCAGCGGATATTGGAAGCATCTGGTGGTGTCGAGTGGTGATCTTTATGCAGTGGACAGATTCGTTAGACAGGGTGTGTATGCGAGTGACCCAGAGTACATGAAGACCTATGGTTTTAGAGTCTATAGGTTGAATCACCGATGTGGGAGATGGGAGGAGGTGAGGAGCTTGGGCAATTCGGCTTTCTTTCTCTGCAAGCTCTGCTCGTTCGCCGTCCCGGCGCGCGAGCTTGGCGGGCGCGACGGGAACTGCATTTACTACGCGGAGAAGACCGGTTCCTTTTTCTCGAGGGAAGACCTTAAGGTGTTCAGCTTGGCGGACCGTAGCATCAAGTGCCTGGGCTTCTCTGACTTCATATGGCGCCTCCCGACTTGAGTAAAGTGAAGTCGACCACGCCTTGCAGACCCGAATTGTTTAGATCATGGTAGAGTCTGTGATCTCCTTTATTCACTAGTAAATACACACCTTTTGTGATGTCTTTCTGTAGATCAGGTTTAGCTGCTGACCTCCATTTTCTTGATTACTGGTATAGAATTTTACTCTCTGGGAAGCTCCTGGTTGAGGTTCAGTGTTCATATGGAGTGGACTGGTTTGTCATTTATCGTGTCTTTGAATTAACTTCAATCAGTCAAGACACAAGTATACACAAGTAAAATGAGTGGTCATTGGATACATTTACGACATTGGCTAAAGAAGTTACCCAAATTTGTTATCGCTGACAAAATGAATAAATAAATAAATAAGAAATTGATGAGAAAATACATTTTCTAGGCTTCACGATACAATTTATATCTGAGAAATGATATTAATAATCTTCAAATTTTGGCTCAACAGTCAACATGTAATGTTATTCTTGAAATTTTAATTTGATTAATGTGCTCATTGAATTATGTTTAAATGTTCAATGCAGTCTTTTTATTTGACCAAACTAGAGAAAAAGTCACCGTAAATCTTTCATTATAGCTAAAATGTGTAATCTAATACCAAAATTTTCCATTTGTTCAATCTGGATCATTACTTTTCATAACAAAGTCAAGTCAGTTTTTCAAAGTTATCCACAAGTTTTCATGTTTATACAGTTGCCTAGATTTTAGAATGTATTTTATTTCAATCTATTTATTAAATTAACAAAAAATGTAGAAATGGTTGTCTACGGGCATGATTAGATTTTGCAAGAATTGTTTCTAGCTGAATATGCCCAACGCTAGGAAGACGACATCGATGGCACTGTATCATCCGAACCCTATTGCATAAAAGACATTTAGACATTTTCTTGGATGTAATTTGTTTTTAATTGTTATTAGGGAACCTATAATTGTAATTTTTCTTAACGAATTTGAGATGTACTTGTATTTTTGAATCGGTGTTTTTCCCAAATTTTTCTCACTTAATTTTTGGATTATTTTAAATTTTAAAAATAAGAAACGTAACTATTGACTGACGACTACATTATACAGCTTCTATTGAAGGCTGCAACAACAAAGAACCTGGCTAGTCAACTTATAAATAGGGCATTGATTATATACCTGGTATTCATAAATCACAATCCATACATCTCTGGTAAATCGACATTCGCAAGTTCATAAACTATTGCATTCTTTACGAATGGTTCATTGAACGTCAATGCACTTTAGTCGGCTAATCAACCGAGAGGATGAGGCACCGTCAAATAGGAATTGTTCATGATTAAAGAAATCTTGGACCATAGCCGTTATGCGGGTGATGCAAACAACGCGACAGGGCATTTTCAGTGGCACAAAAAGCCTAAGTCCATCAAGAAGGGTGCATGGATAGACTCGCGGCAAAGTATATTTACACCCAATTAATTTTAAGTATCATTGGCATATTATTGCATTGCGTTATGAATACATTATGCATTGATTAGTAATCATAAAGTATTATTATATTCATATTCCTTGTAATTTTTATTGAATATGGCGATCTGCGAATTGAAATTTTTGTTATTATTTTTCTGAATTTTTCTTCACAAAATAATTCATTAATTTAATGTAAAAGAAAAACCAGCTTAGGTCAACCGGGCCCAGGCTCAGGCCCAGGCCCGGAAAGTGGGATGGCCTGGAAATTTCCGTGCCTGGGCCCATTGGGCTGCCGCAACGCTGGCCCCTTAAATTGCGATGGAGTTGAACTTCGTACTTGGAACTTCTTCTTCTTCACCGATCGAGCGTGACCGCCGGCGGCCCCGATGGATCAAGCCGAGAGATGTCGATGGTCCGATCTCCCGCCGGAGATCGTCTCCATGATCGGCAAGCGGCTCCACACTCGCATGGACGCCCTCCGGTTCCGCAGCGTCTTCTCCTCGTTCCGCTCCTCGATCCCTTCGCCTCGCCGCGACGCCTCGCGATTCCCTCTCCGAATCCCTTGCTCCCGGAGCTCCCACTCCGTTTTCCTCCGCGGCAGCACGGTCTGCGTCCTCGAGACGCCGGAAAAATCCTCCGGTTCGGGCGTCCCGAGCCCTCCTCGATCCCGGTGGCTGGTGAAGCTCCAGGAGTCGAGCCTCGGCGACTTGCAGCTCCTCTGCCCCTTCTCGAAGCGGCGCGTCACTTACTTGCCCCGCAATTTCCCCAAGGTAATCGACTCCCTCGAATCCAGGATCGTGGAAATCTGTAGGGAATTCAGGATCGAGTGCGCTACGTTGGGCATCGCTCTCGGTGTAAGCAAAGTAGTGGTGTCCCCAGATTGTGTATGGACTGATCTAGATAAACTTGAGGTCTATTCCATCAGAGAGCAAGGGCGGTTAGGTTACTAGAAGTATGGGGATGAGAACTGGACCTATTTGGATGATCAAAATGGGTGTTCTTATGATGACATCATAGTGTATGAAGGCAAAGTCTGTGTGGTTGATCAGTCCGGGATGGTTTCGCTGATCGATTCGTCATTTAGGACTCTTCAAAAGTTGTCGCCATCAATCTACACCGGCGGTGGTGGCCACAGCAATTGCAAATATTTGGTGGTGTCGGGTGGTGATCTGTATGTTGTGGATAGAGAGATTGATGTATATACACTTGGTTTTAGAGTCTACAGATTGGATAGACGATGTGGGGAATGGGTGGATGTAGTAAGCCTGGGCGACATGGCTTTCTTTCTCGGTAAGCACTGTTCGTACGCCATCTCTATGCACGAGCTCGGTGGATGCTACCCGAATTGCATCTACTTCATGGAGAACACCGTTTACCCTTACTCGAGAGACAGAGTTAATGTGTTTAGCTTGGAGGTTCGTATCATCGAGCCGCTGGACTTTTACCCCTTCCTAGTGAGCACATGAGGCACCTTCAATTTGACTCTAACCGAAAATTGACGCCTTCCAGGTTCCAAGAGGACATCAATTAGACCAGGTTAGTACTGAAAATATGATCTGAAATATGTGAAGGCGTAATTTCTCTATATTGGAGCATGTCTCTGCCCTGGGATCTTGGGTTTTAGCTTCTTCCTTTCCCTAGTTTTGTAATGGCACATCTGCGTGCTTGAATGTTTCTAATCTCCTTCGTCCTTGAATGATTTTGAAATATTATCAGCACAAGAAATTCGGTGGTGCTTTTGTTAATGGTCTTCTGCTTTAGCTGCCGACCTCCATTTTCTTGATAATGGCGGTTTGGGATTCAGGCATTCTCAGTATGTGCATCTGATCGTCAGTTTTGTCTTAACAAACATGCCTGAGTTAAATTCTTAGTATCGATGATGAGTTTATCTCGTCTTCTTCTCTCCCACTGCAGCATCATAGTTTCTTTCCACAGCTCGGGTGTCAAGAATTGCAGCTGTTCATCCATGGATCGTTTTTGCCCCTCCTCTTGAAATTGCACACCCAAGGGGTCACGGCATATGGTTCCCTAGAAATTACTAGGTAGGATGGCTCCATAAAGTCAGAAACTCTCGACATGGCGCACAGCATGAAGTTAATTCTTGACATGGCGCACGATACGTTATAGCAACCCACCTCTTAATGGCAATTACAATCTATTACTTATCATGACATTTTTTCAGGGAAATTATCCAAAAAGTCCAAAACATATTACACTTTTACTAATTTAGTCTTGAATATTTTCACATTTAATCAATTGAATCTATATGGACATTTTTAATCAGAAATCGCTGACATAAATGTTGTTCAGCGCTGTCCTACTTGATATGATTGACCGATGTCGATGTGAATAAATTTTAACTTTTTTTGGATTTTTTTTTTCTTTTTTTTCCTTCTTCTTCTTGTATATTCTTCTTCCCCCCTTGGTTGATCATTGTCGAGCTTAGTCTATGGCTAACGGAGGTCACCAACCTCAAGTGAGGGATGCCTGAGCCTAGGTTGGCGAGGTAGACCTTGGCAAATAAGGTGAGGGTCATTATTGCTCTCTTAGCGCCAACCATCAACAAGGCCAGGTGATGGCTAGTAGAGGAAAAAGGCACCAAAAAAAAAAAAAAAAAAAAAAAAAGAAGAGAGAACAGGAAAAAAGAGAAAAAATAAAGAAGGAAAATAGAAGAAAAGAAAAAGAAAAAGTATTAAAATATTATTTAGAATTATTCATATTAATACCGACTATGCCATAGTATCCTTGCCAGTGATTTTTAGTATCTTCATCAGTGATTTTCGATCAAAATTGACCAGATAAACTAAATTAGTAAAATATAAAAATATTTATGACTCAATTGACATAAGTAAAAAATTTAAAATTGAATTAGTAAAAATGCAATTGACTTAGAATTTTTTGAATGATTTTTTCATGTTCTTTCTCTAATATTAACAAAACAAACATGGATGGAAAAAGATATAAATTAAGGTAACAAAGGATAATCAAATGTCTTTTTGATTACTTTAAAAAATAAATTGAAATTATTGTTGATTGAGATAATTGAGTATAAGTTGAATTTGGATAACACCCTAGATATTTATGGTATATGATGAAGACTTGCCTTGGCATGAACAAAGATTGGAATTTGCAAGATTCACGATCAAAATTGAACGGAAAAATCTAAAAGATAATCAAGTGAAAAGATTTGTTTTCAATTTTAATGAACTTCATCAAAAGTGAAGAACAAAAATTCCCCTTTAATTTTGGCAACGACGATTTCTTCCTCTTCTTCTTCCTGCGACGTCTGCGATCACTAGTGCAGGATCTCGCATGGAGGAAACCGGGAAACGTCCCTGGTCCGATCTCCCGCCGGAGATTCTCTCCATAATCGGCAATCGTCTCCACACTCGCATGGACGTCCTCCGGTTCCGCGGCGTCTGCTCTTCGTTCCGCTCCTCGATCCCCCGGCCTCGCCACGACGCCTCGCGGTTCCCTTTCCGCATCCCAACTAGCACGCCGCGCTTCGCCCTCTTCCTTCGCGCGAGCACGGTCTACGCCGTCGAGACGCCGGACGGAGCCGCCCCCTCCGGTCGCACGCGGTGGCTGCTGAGGCTCGAGGAGTCGGAGCTCGAACGCATGCGGATCCTCAGCCTCTTCTCCCACCGGCGGATCGCGTACTTGCCCCACGAGTTCCCGGAGGTACTCGATTCTCTCCAATTCCGAATCGTCGAGATCTTTAGAGAATACACGCTCGAATGTGGCGGTGGAACCGGAGGCCTCGTTCAGTGTGCACAGAAAGTAGTGATGCATCCGGATTGTGTAGGGTCTGATGTGGACCGGTGTTCGGTTTATTTCATTGATAAAATAGGGCGATTAGGTTATTGGAGGTACGGGGTTGAGAACTGGAGCCATTTAGATGATTCACAGGGCGGTGGTTACGACGACATTGCAGTTTATGAAGGTAGAGTTTGCGTCGTCGATCAGTTTGGGTCAGTTTCGGAGATCGATTCATCTTTCGGACTTCAAAGTCTCTCACCGCCAATATACAGTGGCAACCACCGCGGCAGCGGTGGCTTTTGGAAGCAGTTGGTGGTGTCAAGTGGTGATCTTTATTTAGTGGACAGATACACCGAGAGCATCGCGTACACTGAGAAAACACGGCCGACGTGTGATTTTAGGGTCTATAGGTTGGATCGACAATGGGGGAGATGGGAGGAGGCGAGAAGCTTGGGCGATTCGGCCTTCTTTCTTTGCAAGCACTGCTCGTTCGCGGTCTCGGCACTCGAGCTTGGCGGGGGCAACGGGAATTGCATCTACTATACGGAGGACACTTATTCCTATTACTCGATGGAAATCTTTAAGGTGTTCAGCTTGGCGGACCGTAGCGTCAAGTGCCTGGGCTTCTCTGACTCCTTATGGCGTCTCCCGACTTGAATAAAGCGAAGTCGACCACGCCTTGCAGACCCGAATTGTACATCTGCAAGTGGGTTAGATCACGGTAGAGTCTCTGATCTCCTTTATTCACTAGTAAATAGTAAATACACACCCTTTGTGATGTCTTTCTGTGGATCAGGTTTAGCTTCTGACCTCCATTTTCTTGATTACTGGTATAGAATTTACTCTCTGGGAAGCTCCTGGTTGAGGTTCAGTGTTCATTTGGAGTGGACTGGTTTGTCATTTATCGCGTTTTGAATTAACTTCAATCAGTCAAGACAGAAGTATACACAAGTAAAATAAGTGGTCATTGGATACATTTACGACACTGGCAAGAAGTTACCCACATTTTTATCGCTGACAAAATAAATAAATATATAAAAGAGAAGTTGGTGAGAAAATATATTATTTAGGCTCCACGATGCAATTTATATCTGAGAAATGATATTAATAATCCTCAAATTTTGACTCAATATGAAATGTCATTCTTGAAATTTTAATTTGATTAATGTGGTCATTGAATTATGTTTAAATGTTTAATGTAGTCTTTTTATTTGACCAAACTAGAGAAAAAGTCACCGTAAATCTTTCATTATAGCCAAAATATGTAATCTAATACCAAAATTTTCCATTTGTTCAATCTGGATCATTACTTTTCATAACAAAGTCAAATCGGTTTTTCAAATTTATCCACAAGTTTTCATGGTTATACAGTTGCCTAGATTTTAGAATGTATTTTATTTCAATCTATTTATTAAATTAACCAAAAATGTAGAAATGGTTGTCTACGGGCATGATTAGATTTTGCAAGAATTGTTTCTAGCTGAATGTGCTCAACGCGAGGAAGACGACATCGATAGCACTGTATCATCCGAATCATTACGAGGGATATTGCGCAAAAGACATTTAGACATATTCGTGGGTGTAATTTGTTTTTAATTGTTATTAGGAAACCTATAATTGTAAGTTTTCTTACCGAATTTGAGATGTACTTGTATTTTTGAATCGGTTTTTTCCCAAATTTTTCTCACTTAATTTTTGGATTATTTTAAATTTTAAAAATAAGAAACGTAACTATTGACCGACGACTACATTATACAGCTTTTACTGAGGGCTGCAACAAAAAAGAACCTGGCTAGTCAACTTATAAATAGGGCACTGATTATATATCTGGCATTCGTAAAACACAATCCATAAATCTTTGGCAAATCGACATTCGCAAGTTCAGAAATTATCGCACTCTTTACGAATGGTTCATTGAATGTCAGTGCACTTTAGTTGGCTAATCAACCGAGAGGATGAGGCACCGTCAAATAGGAATTGTTCTCGATTAAAGAAATCTTGGACCGTAGCCGTTATGGGGTAATGCAAACTATGGGACGGGACATTTTCAGTGGCACAAAGAGCCTAAGTCCATCAAGAAAGGCGCATGGATAGACTTGCGACAAAATATATTTATGTCCAATTAATTTTAAGTATCATCAATATATTGATGCATTGCGTTATGAATACATTATGCTTGATTAGTAATCATAAAGTATTATTATATTTATATTCTTTGTAATTTTTATTGAATATGGCGATTTGTGAATTGAAATTTTTGTTATTATTATTCTGAATTTTTCTTCATAAAATAATTCATTAATTTAATGTAAAAAAAACCCAGCGTAGGTCAACCGGGCCCAGGCCTAGGCCCGGCAAGTGGGATGGCCTGGAAATTTCCGTGCCTGGGCCCATTGGGCCGCCACAACGCTGGCCCCTTAAATTGCGATGGAGTTGAACTGCGTACTTGGAACATCTTCTTCTTCACCGATCGAGCGTGACCGCCGGCGACGCCCATGGATCGAGCCGAGCGATGTCGATGGTCCGATCTCCCGCCGGAGATCCTCTCCATGATCGGCAAGCGGCTTCACACTCGCATGGACGCCCTCCGGTTCCGCAGCGTCTGCTCCTCGTTCCGCTCCTCGATCCCTCCGCCTCGCCGCGACGCCCCGCGATTCCCTCTCCGAATCCCTTGCTCGTGGAGCGACCACTCCGTTTTCCTCCACGACAGCACGGTCTGCGTCCTCGAGACGCCGGAAAAAGCCTCCGGTTCGGGCGTCCCGAGCCCTCCTCGATCCCGGTGGCTGGTGAAGCTCCAGGAGTCGAGCCTCGGCGACGTGCAGCTCCTCAGCCTCTTCTCGCAGCGGCGAATCACTTACTTGCCCCCCAATTTCCCCAAGGTAATCGACTCTCTCGAATTCAGGATCGTGGAAATCTGTAGGGAATTCAGGATCGAGTACGGTACGTCGGGCATCGTTCCCGGCATAAGGAAAGTAGTGGTGTCCCCAGATTGTGTATGGACTGGTCTAGATGAACTTGAGGTCTATTCCGTCGAAAATGAAGGGCGGTTAGGTTACTGGAAGTATGGGGATGAGAACTGGACCTATTTGGATGATCAAAATGGGTGTTCTTATGATGACATCATAGTGTATGAAGGCAAAGTCTGTGTGGTTGATCAGTCCGGGATGGTTTCGCTGATCGATTCGTCATTTAGGACTCTTCAGAAGTTCTCGCCACCAATCTACACCGGCGGCGGTGGCCACAGCAATTGCAAATATTTGGTGGTGTCGGGTGGTGATCTGTATGTTGTGGATAGAGAGATTGATGTAAATATGGATGAATTTCTTGTCCCTCATTTTAAGGAGACATTTGGTTTTAGAGTCTATAGATTGGATAGACGATGTGGGAAATGGGTGGATGTAGGAAGCCTGGGCGACATGGCTTTCTTTCTCGGCAAGCACTGTTCGTACGCCATCTCTGTGCACGAGCTCGGTGGATGCAACGCGAATTGCATCCACTTCATGGAGAACACCGCTTTGCCTTACTCGAGAGACAAAGTTAATGTGTTTAGCTTGGAGGATCGTAGCGTCAAGCCGCTGGACTTTCTCCCCTTCCTAGTGAGCACATGAGGCACCTTCAATTTGACTCTAACCGAAATTGACGCCTTCCAGGTTCCAAGAGGACATCAATTAGACCAGGTTAGTACTGAAAATATGATCTGAAATAAATGAAGGCGTAATTTCTCTGTATCGGAGCATGTCTCTGCCCTGGGATCTTGGGTTTTAGCTTTTCTCTTTGCCTAGTTTTGTAATGGCACATATGCGTGTTTGAATGTTTCTAATCTCCTTCGTCCTTGAATGATTTTGAAATATTATCAGCACAAGAAATTGGGTGGTGCTTTTGGTGATGGTCTTCTGATGTAGCTGCCGACCTCCATTTTCTTGATAATGGGGGTTTGGGATTCAGGCATTCTCAGTATGTGCATCTGATCGTCGATTTCGTCTTAACAAACATGCTAGAGTTAAATTCTTAGTATCGATGATGAGTTTATCTCGTCTTCTTCTCTCCCACTGCGGCATCATAGTTTCTTTCCACAGCTCGGGTGTTAACAATTGCAGCTGTTCATCCATGGATCGCTTTTGCCCCTCCTCTTGAAATTGCACACCCAAGGGGTCACGGCATGTGGCTCCCTGGAAATTACTAGTCAGTAACTCTCGACAAGGCGCACAATATGAAGTTAGGCGCAGGATACCTTATAGCAATCCACCTCTTCATGGCAATTACAATCGATTACTTATGGTGACGTTATTTCAATAAAATTGTCCAAAAAGTCCAAAACATATTGTACTTTTACTAATTAGTCCTGAATATTTTCACGTTTAATCAATTGAATTTATTTAGATATTTTTTATTGGAAATCATTGACATAAACATCGGCTAGCGCCATCCTACTTGGTATGACTTGCCGATGTGGACGTGGATAAATTTTTATGTTTTGTCAATTTTTTTTTTTTTTTTTTTCTTTTTTCTTCTTGTATATTCTTCTCTTCTTCTTTTTTCCCCTTTGTTGATCATTATTGAGCCTCGACGATGGTTGACGGAGGTCACCAAACTCAAGTGAGGGGAGGTAGACCTTGACAAATTAGGTGTGGACCACTCTTGCTCTCTTGGTGAGGGTTGAGTTGGCGACCTCCGCTGACCATCAACGAGGCTAGGCAATGGCCAGTGGAGGAAAAAGGCAAAAAATAAAAAAGGAAAAAAAATAAAGAAAGAAAATAGAAGAAAAGAAAAGAAAAGAAAATATTAAAATATTATTTAAAATTATTCATGTCAGTATACGCCATGTAAAATGTTAGTATTCTCGTAAGTGATTTCTAGTCAAAATTGACCAAATGAACTTAATTAGTAAAACATAAAAAGATTTAGGACTCAATGGACATAATTAAAAGATTTAGAATTGAACTGGTAAAAGTGCAATTGATTTAGAATTTTTTGAACAATTTTTCCATAATTTTTCTCTAATATTAACAAAACAAACATGGATGAAAAGATATAAATTAAGGTAACGGAGGATGAATAGATGTCTTTTTGATTACTTTAAGAAATAAATTAAAATTTTTATCGATTCAGATAATTGAATATAAGTTGAATTTGGATAACCCTCCATGGCATATGATGAAGACTTGCCTTGGCATGAACCAAAAAAAATTGGAATTTGCAGATTCACGATCAAAATAGAACAGAAAAATCTGAAAGATAATCAAGTGAAAAGATTTGTTTTCAATTTTAATGAACTTCATCAAAAGTGAAAAGCAAAAATTCCCCTTTAATTTTGGCAACGACGATTTCTTCCTCTTCTTCTTCCTGCGACGTCTGCGATCGCTAGTGCAGGATCTCGCATGGAGGGAACCGTGAAACGTCCCTGGTCCGACCTCCCGCCGGAGATTCTCTCCATGATCGGCAATCGTCTCCACACTCGCATGGATTGTTCCGCTCCTCGATCCCCCAGCCTCGCCGTGACGCATCGCGATTCCCTTTCCCCATCCCTACCCCTACTAGCACGCCTCGCCCCGCCCCGCCCCGCCCTTGAGAACGGTCTACGCCGTCGAGACGCCGGACGAAGCCGCCCCCTCTGGTCGGACGCGGTGGCTGCTGAAGCTCGAGGAGTCGGAGCTCGGGCGCATTCGGATCCTCAGCCTTTTCTTGCACCGGCAGACCGTGTACTTGCCCCGCAAGTTCCCGAAGGTACTCGATTCTCTCCAATTCCGAATCGTCGAAATCAGTAGAGAATACACGCTTGAATATGGCGACGGAACCGGAGGCCTCCTTCAAGGTGTACAGAAAGTAGTGATGCATCCGGATTGTGTAGAGTCTGATGTAGACCGGTGTTCGGTTTATTTCATTGATGGAAAGGGGCGATTAGGCTATTGGAGGTACGGGGATGAGAACTGGAGCCATATAGATGATTCGCAGGGCGGTGGTTACAACGACATTGCAGTTCATGAAGGTAGAGTTTGCGTCGTCGATAAGTTCGGGTCAGTTTCGGAGATCCATTCATCTTTCGGACTTCGAAGTCTCTCGCCGCCAATATACGGTGGTTGCGGCATCGGTGGCATTTGGAAGCAGTTGGTGCGGTGGTGTCAAGTGGTGATCTTTATCTAGTGGACAAATGCATCAGGCTGGGTGCACCGCGCCATACCGAGAATACAAAGATAACCTCTGGTTTTAGGGTCTATAGGTTGGATCGACAATGTGGGAGATGGGAGGTGGTGAGAAGCTTAGGCGATTCGGCGTTCTTCCTCTGCAAGCGCTGCTCGTTCGCGGTCTCGGCGCCCGAGCTTGGCGGGCGGGACGGAAATTGCATCTACTACGCGGAGAAGGACTGTTCCTATTACTCGATGGAAAGCGAGAGGGGTGTGCAACGGAAACCGCCCGAACCGGGAACCGGCCGGACGGAACCGAACTGGCTGGTTTTGGGTGGTTCTCACAGTCGGCGGTCCGGTTCCTGATTCCTAATCTTGGAACCGGTGGCCGGTCGGTCCGGTTCCCAGTTCCAAGGTGGGAACCGGACCAATAAGACCGAACCAAATTTTTAATATATAATATATATACATAGAATTAATAAAATATATAAACATGATAACTTGTTGCAACCAAAATTGCAATTTGAGGTAGGATTAAAACAATTTTTGTTACTATTTTATTTATTTATTTTAGCCAAATTGTTCATAGCCTTCATGGTTAAAGTTAAGTGTGAAACACACGAAGTGTGAATCATACAAGTGAATTTTGAATATTTTGTATGTCGAAACATTTGTGATTAGTTTTGTTGAATCACCCAAAAACCAAATTGGCGAACCGTGGTCACTCTTTAGTGCAAAAAAGTAGAGCTGATTTTGTTGGACCAGACCGAAACCGATGGTTCGGGCCTGGTTCCCGGTCCTAGGATCAAACGGTCCGGTCCACGGTTCGCAATTTTGGGAACCGGTGCTCCCGGTCCGATTCCTGGTTCTAAGGTGGAACCGGACCGAACTAGAACCCATCAAGCCTCAAGGTGTTCAGCTTGGCAAATCTTAGCATGATGTGACTGGACTATTCCGATTGGTGGGCTGGACCATTCCGACTTCCTAATGGGCATGCCCGACTAGAGTAAACCGAAGATGATGATGCCTTACGAACCCGAAACCTTCATGCGCTAGTAGGTTATATCATAGTAGCATCTGATTTCCCTTTTCACTAGCAGTATACAATTTCTGTGATGCCTTCTCAAATGAGCTTTAATAGGTGAAAATGTTTTTTTACAAAAGTAAAATAGGGGTTAGTGGATATATGACAATACAAGCAATATACCCTCATTTGTTATTGATAGAGAAGTTTGATAAAAAAAAAAAATTGTTTTTAAGGATACTCTAGATAATGAATTTCAAAAAAACGTTGCTTATATTTAGGAAAATGACACTAATAATTTCTAAACTTGGAATCAATGTGCAATATTTTCTTTGAAATGTGATTATTGAATTATTCCTAAACGTTGAATTATTCGATTTAGTCATCATTATTTAATCATAACAAAGGAAAAAGTTGGCACTAGTGCCTAGCTATTGGGTAGTATGTAATCTACTCTCTAAATTTTCAATTTATTTAATCTAGCCATCAACTTTTCAAAAGAAAATGTAATTAGTCAATTCACAAGTTTTCGTAATCACACTATTGCATATATTTTAGATTAACTTTTCCTTTGGATCCATCTCACAAAGTAATGAAACATTTAAAAATGGCTGTCCACGTGCATAAGGTTTTGCAAGAACTGATTCTGGCTGAATGTGCCCAAAGCGAAAAAGAGGACATTGATGATAGACGCATCATTTGAATCATGATAGAGATATGGCGTGGAAGGCATCAAATTCTTTAGACATTTTATCGGGTGTAGTTTATTTTTACATGTCATTAGATCACTTAAACTGTATAATTTCTTGTGTTCAAATTTGAAGACATACTTGCATTTTATTCATGTTTAATTTAATGAGCGTTTTTCACAAATTTATCTAAATTAAATTTTATATTATTTTAAATATTTTATAAATATAAGAAGATAACCATTGACTGGCTACAACCAAAAACAAGAACCTGTCCAATCAGCTTATGAATAGGGCACTAATTTCTGTGCGAGACATTCACACGATTCGCAAATCACTCGTAAATTAACATTGGCAAGTTCGAAACTCTTGCACTCCTCGCATTACCAATCCAACCAGGCAAGAAAAAGGCCTATTCGAACGTCAATGCTTCCGAGTCGGGTAATCAACCGAGAGGAAGAGGCACGGATCCAGAATGCCCCGGATCCGACACATCTCGTGAAATGTGTAACATGAAGCTCCGAATTACGGGTGCATAAAACATTTAGAGGGAGACGGCCTAGGGTCATAGAGTGATCTGTTCGAAATTAAATAAAATCTTGTACCGTGACCGTCATGCAGTGTGCGCACTTAGAACTGGCAGCTGCAAGCAACGTTAGCAATTTTTTTGCGGACAATTCAAGTGAGGAGATGGGCATTGGTGCGCAAAGAGTGTAAATCCCATCAAGAGGCCCGTGTTACATGGCCTGTCGCTGTGAGGCAAAGTTTAGATACCTTTAGTTAGATTTTTCAATATAATTGCTATATGGGGTACAGACATCGAAAGTGTCACAACTTGGCGCAAGCGGATACTTTAGTGCCAAAAATCTTAAAATGTATACTTAAATATCAAAATCAGAGAAAAATGATATACTTTAGTGCCAAAAGTCCGAAAAGGTATACTTGGGTACCACAATCGAAGAAGAATGAAACACTTAAGTGGTAACAATGAGAAATTTTTGCCAAAGTGCCAATATGGCATTTTTCGTTGAGATTTTTTTGCCGATGTGGCGATGCTTTTAAAAAAATTATCTACGTAAATATCAAGAATATGCTAAACAACATTGGTTTTTTTTGCAGTTAAGTGATCATTTTTAACCACGAACAACATTTAAGTGATTACTTATATCATAACTTGATACTTAAATGATCATTTTTTAATCAGGACTAGCACTAAAGTAAACATGGAAGACAACATTGTTTTAGACAATAAATGTTGAGCAAACTACGTAATCCATTTATATTATTAAAAATATGTCCTATCGTATTTCTAGTTATTCTCAAGTGTTCCAATTTTCAAATAAAATGGTAGTTAAGTATATATTTTATAATTTTTGTATTAAAATGTCCATCTTGACAAGTTTTGACACTTTATTGTACCTTTACCATTGGTGTGCAATCCCACTCCAGGCCACGGCCGGCCAGCGCTACTGTGGAATAATTTTAGATGAAAATCACCCTGAATTTTCACCACTCGACTAGTATCTCATTTAATCTTCTTCGTCTTCTTGCGAGCAGGACCGACCGGGGACTCGCATGGATCCGACCGAAAGACGTCCATCGTCCGACCTCCCACCGGATATTCTCTCCATGATCGGCGGGAGGCTCGACAACCCCATGGACATCCTCCGATTCCGCAGCGTCTGCTCTCCATTCCGCTCCTCGATCCCTCCGCTCCGCCGCAACACCTCGCGAGTCGCTTTCCAGGTCCCTTGCCCGACGAGCGAAGCCGTCTTCCCCCGCCCGAGCGCCGCCGTCTTCCTCTGCTGGAGCACGGTCTACGCCCTCGAGACGCCGGAGGGAGCCGCCTCCGGTCCCGCGCGGTGGCTGCTGAAGCTTGAGGAGCTGGAACTCGGGCGCGTGCGGATCCTCAGCCTCTTCTCGCAGGGGCGGATGGCGTTCTTGCCCCGCGAGTTCCCGAAGGTACTCGATTTTCTCCAATTCCGAATGGTCGAAATCTGTAGAGAATACACGCTCGATTATGATAGTCGAACCAGAGGCCTCGTTCATGTTGAAGGTATACGGAAAGTATTGATGCATCCGGATTGTGTGGGGTCTGATTTAGATCGGTGTTCAGTTTATTTCATTGATGAATATGGGCAGTTAGCTTATTGGAGGTACGGAGATGAGAATTGGAGTCATTTAGATCATCCAGAGGACTTTGTATTCGATGACATCGCAGTCTATAATGGCAAAGTCTGCGCCGTCGATTATTTCGGGTTGGTTTGGGAGATCAATGAATCGTTCGGGCTTCAACCTTTTCCGACGTCAATCTATGGCAGCAACAGCAACCACCACCCCGATGACGACGGGAAGTATTTGGTGGTGTCAAGTGGCGATCTTTATGTAGTGGACACATACTATAGGGATGGTGCAAATGAGAGTCACCCATTTTATACTGTGAATACGAGCATGGATTATTTTAGAGTCTTTAGATGGGATCGACAACGGAGGAGATGGGAGGAGGTGAGAAGCTTGGGCAATTCAGCTTTTTTTCTTTGCAAGCGCCGCTCGTTCGCCCTCCCACCGTGCGAGCTTGGTGGGTGCCACGGGAATTGCATCTACTACGCGGAGGAAGCCGATTCCATTTTCTCAATGATAGACGTGAAGGTGTTCAGTTTGGCAGATCGTAGCATCAAGTGCCTGGACTTCTCTGACTCCATACTGGGCATGATGAACACCTCCCGACTCAAGTAAACCGAAGTCGATAACGCCTTGCAGACCCAAATTGTACATCCGCAAGTAGGTTAGATCGTGAACTTCTGTGATGTCTTTCTGTGGATCAGGATCTGATTTTGCATCTACTACATGGAGAACACCGATTCCCCTTACTTGAGAGACGAAGTTAATGTGTTTAGCTTGGATGACTGTAGCATCAAGTGGCTGGTCTTTTCTGACTTCTTAATGAGCACACGGGGCACCTCTGATTTGACTTGACCGAAACCAACACCTTCCAGGTCTGAAGAGTACATCGATTAGACCAGGTTAGTCCTGAATATAAGATCTGAAATAGGTGAAGGTGTAATTTATCTGTACTTGAGCATGTCTCTGCCCGGGCATATCGGGGTTTAGATTTTCCTTTCCCTAGTTATGCAATGGCACACTTGCGTGCTTGAATGTATCTAATCTCCTTCATACTTGTATTCTAGAATGGAATATCAATACAAAATAATGTGTGGTGCCTTTAGGAATGATATTCTGATTTAGCTCCCGACCTTCATTTTTCTTGATGATGGTGGTGAAATTCAGGCATTCTCATATGGAGTCGTCGCGCGACTCTCCGTTTGGATTTTGGTGTCAACTTGCTTAGATTTGAAGAAGCAAGGAATAACACTTTGAGGAAGCAAATTCCATTAGTATGTACATCCGAGCACATGTCACGTCTTAATCGATTCGCTATGTGAAGAACTGCCAATGGCTAGCTGTGCTGAGCGATAGCAAAGAGTGAGTTTGTGGTCCTGAGAAACGGGTTGGCATTAAGGCGCACGCTGTCAAATAGTACTAGGACTTTGGGAAAAAAGGGGAAATAAGAAAGATTGGAGATGTTGGGGGAATGTGCAGGGGGACATTTGCCTGCTTTGCTTGTTGAGCTTGCACTTTATTACAAGCATGCTGTCGTGAGATGTTCTAATATATGGCTGCTTGGCTTACTTCATCGGCTGTGGAATACATATGCACGGTCAAATCACTGGCTTTCTCGCAGCAGCGAATCACCGACTTGCCCTGCGATTTCCTCAAGGTAGTCGACTCTCTTGAATTCAGGATTGTTGAAATCTGTAGAGAAGGTAGGCTTGAGTACAGTACATTGGGCATCGTTCCTGGTATAAAGAAAGAAGTGGCGTCCCCAGATAGTGCATGGACTGGTCTAGATGAACTTGAGGTGTGTTCCATTGTAAAGGAAGGGCGATAGGGTTACTGGAAGTATGGGGATGAGAACTGGACCCACTTGGATGATCGACATGGTTGTTGTTATGATGATATTGAAGTATATGAAGGCAAAGTCTGTGTACTTGGTTGGTTCGGGACAGTTCCACGGATTATTCGTCATTTAGGACTAAAAAGTTCTCATCGTCAATCTGCAGTGATGATCCGTGTGTAGTGGATAGATACTTTAGACAGATCCCCTTTCCTTGAGAGACGAAGTTAATGTGTTTAGCTTGGAGGATCGTAGCATTGAGTGGGTAAGTCTTCTTTCGCTTCCTAATGAGCACAGGGGGCACCTCCGACTTGACTAGACCGAAATCGGGGCCTTCCAGCTCCAAAGAGCACGTCGAAAGATCCGAAATAGGTGTAGGTGCGCAAGCATTTCTCTGCTCCGGCTAAGACGAGTCATTTCGAAGTGTTTCGATTGGATCATCGTCGTGCGAGATGGGAGGAGGTGAGGAGCTTGGGCGATTTGGCTTTCTTTCTCTGCAATCGCTGCTCGTTTGCGGTTCCGGCGCGCGAGCTCGACGGGCATGGCGGGGGGAAATTGCATCTACCGCGCGGAGATTTATTGCGCCAACTTGGAGGTGTTCAACTTGGCGGATCGTAGCCTCAAGTGGCCGGACTATTCCGACTTCCTTGTTGGTTTATTAGGATGTTGCAAGTATGGGGATGAGACTGACAGCTTGTCATGCCCCTTTTAAATGCACTTATATCGGTAGTCTTCGGTTCTCATTCTAGATATAAAGATGATTAAATTTTTATTTCCAGAAAAAAAGAAGAGTGTTATTAAGATTACTCTGCAATGAAGTCGAAAAGTGCAATTTATATATAGGGAAATGATATCAAACAGTCCTTGAATTTTGTCCTAAATGCGATGTCATATTTAAAAGTTTAATTTGTTTAAGATGGTCGTCGAACTATTTCTTAATGTTTAGTGTAGTCAATTTATTGATCAAACAAATGAAAATGTTACCATAAGTTCTCAAGTTATTACGAAATGTACAATCTAATTTATAATTTCTCAACTTTTAGTAACAAGGTCAAATGAGTTGGTGTTATTCTCAAGTTTTTAAAATCATATTATTCACCAAAATTTAGCTTGTGATCTCCATTTCTCCTGATATAGAAAACTTAAAGTGAGATGATAAAAAAAAGGTAACATCAATTTTCTTTTGTTGACTTGGGATATAGATTGAAAACAGAAAAAAATTTGGTTAGATCTCGTTCATGATGTTTTACACTGATAAATTTTTCAAGCTTTGGCATTTCGTATTTTCTTCATTAAATTAAGTTAAGTTTATGTGTTTTATTTAATATCATATTTTTGGATGATTAACCATAGAGCTTCAAAGCACACTGATTTAACAAAATTAAATGAGAAAACACCAAAGATTGATTTTTTAAATATATTTAAAAATTTATGAACAATATTTACATTAAACTAAGTATGAATATCAATAGATATATTAGTATTTTTTCCATGTATCTTAATGAAGACGGTTAGAATTAATGTGAGAGGTGAGTAATTTTAGGGGAACCTACTACTTGTTGGGATTGTTTATCAATTGTTTGAATTTGGAACCTATCTATAAACCCTAATACCGATTTTGTGAGAGTGTTGCTCGAGACGTCGATTATTTGAATTAAGGTCAGTTCAGTCCAATTTCAAAATATACCCTGCAGTGGTCGCTCTTACTTAAAATAGTAGGAATATCAAGACGATATAACTTTAAATAAAGTTCTACTTTTATTATTGCTCTCCCTAGAATTTCACACCAGTGGTGTCAGAACATATCACTAGTCAGAACATATCACTACCTAGAAAGTATTAGGTAGCATGGCTCCATAAAGTCAGTAATTCTTGACACAACACGATATGAATTGAACTAGGCTTGAGTTCGAAAGAAATAAGAAGATTCGTTTGTCTCTTATGAATTACCTACTTAATTTGCTAAGACACCATTTGACATGTTTAAGTAATCGAATTAGCATGTCATTTTTTTTAACACAATATGATTAAATTACCATTGTGACCTAAATTTCGGATGCATCACCTAAAATCAGGCTAATGAACTGCTAAGTTTTAAACTTAACCCGTGCCCTCCCAAGCGCATACTAATTCGCGACTTAGTTTCTGTTTTTTAATATGCAAATGAATTTTATTTAAGAATTGTCTCTAATCAGTTTATGGTAGGTCGATTAGACACCTAAATAAAATGATATGAGAATTATTTAACTCCTACAAACCAGAGACTTTGGGTACGGGGATTTGGTTATACTAGATTTCTCTAATACCCTTTCGATATCATTTTTTTTTTCAAAAATGTTTTGCAAAAAGGCGGTTTGGATTAAATTTAACCTAAATTACTATCATGCAATATGTGATCACGGATGCTTAATCATATCAAACAAATTGCATCAAAAGAATTAAATGCACATGCAAACATTTTTTTGGGTTTTCTTTTATCTCGAAATTAAAACATGCATTTTAACTACATGACCTAATTTTACTAACAAACTATTTCTAATTAAATGAACCTAATATGCAAACTAATTGACATGCACCTAATATTTTTTTATTTTTTTATTGGGATTTGGAATTAATAGAAACCCTAGTTAAACCATTTAGAATGAATAATTTTCTAACTTATTTTAGAGATTAACTTTACTTAAACCCTATCCTATTTTAGAAATCTATTATTTTTAGAAAAGGATGAGATTGCTAAAATGTGCAAACATTATTTAAGAGTCTATCTATAAAAAAAAAATAAATTAATCCTAATCTATTCCAAAAATTATCTAAAAGTGAAATAAAAAAAAAAAATGCCATCTTAATTTACTAAACCACTACATTCTGATGCAAATTTTGATTTTTTTTATATTATTTTTCAAGATAAGCAATTATCAAATAAATATTAAATCTAAACTAATTAAAATATTCATCAAATAAATGATTAAAATAATAAAAAAATAATCAGTGGTCTCACGGATTAAATTAACGATTATTTTAATCCTAAAGATTGCAACATATAAAAAATTTCTAAATAATTAAAAATTTGATATGAAATCTTATGGATCAAATTAATAATTATAATTATTTAACAATTAAAATTCTATCAAAATGCCCGAAAATCAATATAATTTAAAAAATGATTTGACGTTTTACCGATCAAATTAACAATTAAATTAAAAATTACAATAATTTTAGGCAAAACCCATACGGTTAATGTCTACAAAATTCATGAAAAAAGTTATTGACATACAATGTTTTAATTTAAATAACTAAACTTAAAAAATAAATAAACTAAAATAGCATAAAATAAATGAAAAATAAAAATAACAAAAACCACCTAAAGGGGGACTTGGAAAGGGCAGCGGCGGCAGTGGGTGGCGCCAGGCAGAAAGTGACCGGCGTCGGAGCTCCGGCGAGGGCTGGCGGGCGGCGACGGTGAGGGGCGTCACAGGCGGTGGTGCCGCAGCAGCGAGCACAGAGCTGTTGTGGAATCGTCGCACGGAGGAGGGATCGTCGGACACCAGGCGGTCGCGAACGTCGAGCAGGTCTCGAGTTGCAGGACGGCGGGCTGCCGGCCGTCGGGGGTGAAGTATGGCGACGGCAGTGACACTCAGGCGGAGGGGGCAGCGATGCTCGTGGGTTGCAGCAGCGTCGCGCGCTGGGTCGCGGGTCGCTGAGGCGCAGCGGCGTCGGCTGAGTGGAGATGAGCAGGCTGAGGCACCGGCGTCGGGACGTCTGGCGGATTTGCAGTGGGCTACTGGTGCTCGGGCGGTCAGAGGCAGGCAGGGGCGGCGTTCGAACGGCGCTGCAAGTGGAGGCGAGCAGGTCGCTGCTCACGGCGTCGAGCGGAGCGGAGGTGGCGCGGGTCGTCGAGCGCTGCCGGTGGAGGCGGAGCAGGGGCGTCGGCGTCGGGGCTTCTGGCGTCCGGCGCTGCTGGTGCGGGCACGGAGACGCGGAGGTCGCTGGGTGCGCAAGCGGAGGCTGTCTGGGTGGTGGCGAGTGGCGACGGCGTCAGCTTGCTGCGGAGGTGCAGCGGCGTCAGACGCTGGGTCGCGGGCTGCTGGGAGGCGACGGCGTTGGGCGGAGGGAAAGCAGCAGTCGGCGGTGACGGGGGCTGCTGTGGTGCGGCGACGGAGGAGGACGGGCGGTTGCAGAGGTGTCTCGCGGTGCTCGCGGACGAGCGGCAGGGGTGGTGTCGGCGAGCGAGATCGGCGCGGCGAGCTTCGCGGGGGAGACGCGACGGGTGCGGGAGGAAGAAGATGCACAGTGATTCTATTTTGTTTTTTCTTTTCTTTTCTTTTTCTCCTCACCTGTCTCTCACGTCTCTTCTCTCTCACTGTTTCTTTCTTTTTTATTTTCTTGTTAGAGAAAGAAAAGAGAAATGACTTTCTCTTTTGACCAAGTGGACGAAAGCTTCTGAATTTTTTCGAGCTCACCCTCTCTTTTGTGACGAAAATTATGGCTTTCTTTTATAGTGATTCCAGACAGCCATTTTCTATGTAATTTTTGAATTTCTATCTTCTGTTGCATTAATTCATGGTTGCAAATCGGAGTGTGATTTCGCAATCTGTTCGATTTTGCTTTGATTCATTCCATTTTATAAAAAAATTTCTTTTCACTCACCTCGATCTCCTAATTGCTTCCACATTTATTAAAATCTGAATATTCATTAGAATTTCTAATTTATTTGCATAATCAATCGATTGATTTTCCTTATATTTTCTTCTTCTTGTTCTAATGCGATTTTTATTTTATTTATTTAAAGTCGCCAAAATTTAGGTGTCAACAATTACAATAATTCCAACGAAAGAAGTTTATTCACTCGAGAGTGAAATATATGATGGCGTCATGCCAATCCTGTGGCTTAAAGCACTATAAATGTTTTCGATTAGAACCGTACATACACCAGTTAGTCCATCACCCAAATTGACGGATTGGTGTGGCAAAGTGGCTGATTTTATGATTAACATACCTATTTATAATTGAAAACGGACAGTGTTTAAAACATGTTGATGGTAATATTTTTTTTTCTCCAATATTCATGGAATAAACATGGATGGAAAGATATTTAAAATAAAGTAATGGAGGATGACAAATTGTCGTTTTGATCACTTTAAAAAATTGAATTCAAATTATTGTCGGATAAGATAATTTGATATAAATTGAATATGGAAAACACTTTAGATATTTATGATATGTGATAACTCGCTCGGCATGAAAGACGAATAAATTAGATTTTCCAAGATTCACAATCAAAATAGAACGGAAAATTCTCAAAGAAATTCGAATGAAATTGCATTATCAAAATTGAAAAAAAAATAAAATTCTCCTTTGATCTGTTTTTTCTTTTGGGTCGAAGAAGATAACTGAACTCCATTGCATGAGGTAGCTATTTGCCCTGACCAGGTTCAACTCTTATTAGGGTTTGATCTCTGCAGACATACGCTGCGCTCCCTTCTAAAACCTGCCTTCCTCGGCAGCAGTGACGATGTCTTCTCCTTCTCCTCCTCCTTCCCGCAACATCTGCCATTGCTTGTGCAGAAAACGCGGGAGAGCTCCCATGGAGGAGGGAACCAGGAAACGCCCATGGTCCGATCTCCCGCCGGAGATCCTCTCCATGATCGGCAATCGGCTCTGCACCCGCATGGACGTCCTCCGGTTCCGCAGCATCTGCTCCTCGTTCCGCTCCTCGATCCCCGCGCCTCGCCCGTGGTTCCCCTTCCGAATCCCTCGCGTGCAGAGGTCCACCCTCTTCCTCAAAAAGACCACTGTCTACGCCCTCGAGACGCCGGGCGGAGCCGCCACGGGCCCCGGTCGCGCGCGGTGGGTCCTGAAGCTCGAGGAGACGGAGCTCGGGCACATGCGGATGCTCAGCGTCTTCTCGCGGTGGCGCATCCGGCCCTCGCCCCGCAAGTTCCCAATGACGTTCGATTTTCTCCAGTACCGAATCGTGGAACTCTGTAGAGGATACTTCCTCGATCGTGGAATTGGAGGCCTCGGTCAACGGTATTGGGGATGGTGGTCTGATCAAAATATATTTGGGCTGAATGCAGTGATGCATCCGGATTGCTGTGTATGGTCTGATCTAGATCAGTGCTCGGTTTATTTCATTGATGAAGAAGGGCGATTAGCTTATTGGAAGTACGGGGATGAGAACGGGAGCCTTGTAGATGATCCAAAGGGCGGCTTTTATGAAGACATTGCAGTCTATGAAGGCGAAGTCTGCGTTGTGGATAAGTTGGGGTCGGTTTCGCAGCTCGATTCATCCTTCAGACTTCGAAGTATCTCGGCCGGCCCTTGTGGCTTCAGCGGCGGCGACTATTGGAAGCACTTGGTGGTGTCGAGTGGTGATCTTTATGTGGTGGACAGACACGAGAGAAGCTTCAGGACGCCGGAATTCAGAGCCTATAGATTGGATCGACAATGTGGGAGATGGGAGGAGGTGAGCAGCTTGGGCAATTCGGCTTTCTTCATCTGCGACGACTGCTCGTTCGCGGTTGCGGCGCCGGAGTTCGCCGGGTGCAAGGGGGACTGCATCTACTACAAGGATAGGCGCTCGTGTTGGACCCCTTCCCCGATTGAAAACTTCCTTGTGTTCGGCTTGGCGGAACGTACCACTCAAGTCGGCGGGCGACTTCCTGGGGGTCGCTTCTGAGTTTTGTAGTTCCTACTACCTAGGGCGATATTGGAATTGTTTTTCTTAATGGTTGGAACTTGGAAGTATGGGGATGAAACTACTTGGGACAGCTTGCCATGATTAAAACTTTTATTTTTAGGGAAAGAAAGGAGAAAGGATGTTATTAAGATTATACCCTCAAATGACTCCGAGAAATGCGCTTTTGTATCTAGTGAAATTTTTGTCTTACATGCAATATCATATTTGGAAGTTTAATTCATTTAACGTTGTCATCGAACTATTTCTTAATGTTTGGCGTGATCATTTTATTTGATCAAACAAGTAAAAAAGTCGCCACAAGTTCTCAAACTATTGCGAAATGTGCGATCTGGTTCTTAATGCCTCAACTTTCAATAATAAAGTCAAATAACTCATTCGGTATTATTCACAAATTCTCATCGTCACATTATTGCCTAAAGTTTAGCTTATCATGTCCATTTCTCCTAGCATAGAAATCATAAAATAAAATATGATTATATGGAACCATAATAACATATGAAGAGATGATAAAAAGATAGCACCTTTATTTATTTATTTGGGAAATAGATTGAAAACAGATTAGATTTGGTAAAATCTTGTTTATAATTTTTTACACTCATAAAATTTTCAAGCTTTGGTGGTTTGTATTTTCTTCATTAAATTTAGTTAAGTCCGTGCTTTAGTTTTGTAAAAACATCATACCTTTGGATCATTAACTATAGAGCTTCAAAACATACAGGTTTAACTAAATTAAATGAGAAAACACCAAACACCGAAGCTTAAATTTTAAAAAATAAGTAAGATTATCTATAGATATATTAATATTGTCTTTAAGTATTTTTATAAAATACTTAGACTTAAAATTAGAAGTGGAACCTACCCTATTGGGACTGAATCTTGATTTCTTGAACTTGGAATCTGCTCTCTAAAACCAACCATTTTGGTCTGGTTCGATTCTAGAGTCTATCTAGAACCAATCAATTTCTTTTTTATTTTTGATTTCATTTGGTATTCCTTGAGAATGCTGCTCGCGATTCTAATTCTTCGAATTATACGACGTAAATGCCTCCAAAAAACCTCTTGTATATGCTAGAATTGGAAAAATGTAGCTCGAGCATCCTCGATCCTTTTTGTAAGGCCGAGCAACCGATCTACAAGAGGCTTGTGAGGTTCGAATGGTTGATTTGTGTCAAGGAAATGCGAAGAAGTGGACGAAACAAAACAAAGAGTGTGAGAGAGAAACTAGAGGTGGTAGCGATAATAACAAAACTACAAAAAACAATGTAAAACTAAGAGGAGAGAGTGAGGGTCTTTCGGTCCAATTCTACACCCGAAATCAACTCAAATATTTACAATGGAAAACGAAAAGTGTTTGAAACATGTTGATGGTAATGTCTTTTTTTCTCCAATATTAATATTTACTTTAAGATATGAACTGAAATTATTGTTGGATAATATAATTTAGTATAAATTAAATTTAGAAAACATCTCACTTCGGCATGAACAAGAAAAGATTAAATTTTTCAATATTCATGAAAAAAAAAACGAATGGAAAAATTTGAAAGATATTCGAATGAAATTTCGTTATTAAAATTGAAAAAAAAAAAATCCCCCTTCATTTTTTTTTTTTTTTTTGGGCTCGGTTACTTGAAGTAGTTTCTTCGTTAAACACGGCCCTCGGAAATAATCCTTGATAACTCAGCCCGCAACTTGATTTGCTCCTCTCAAATAATGGGCCAGACCCAGATATTCGAAATGGGCCAACTCTAATTTGCGGGCCCGCGAAGCACAAACCCTCCTTCGCAAGTCTTCCACAGTACGATTTCTTCTTCTTCTCCGCGATCGCCGGTGCAGAAAACGCCAAGAGAGCTCCCATGGGTCCAACCGAAAGGCGCCCATGCGCCGACCTTCCTACGGAGATTCTCTCCATGATCGGCGATCGTCTCGACACCCGCATGGACGTCCTCCGGTTCCGCAGCGTCTGCTCTTCCTTCCGCTCCTCGATCCCCGCGCCGGGCCGCCCCGAGGACTCGCGATTCCCTCTCCGAATCCAGCCCGACCTCTTCCTCCGCGCGTGCACGGTCTACGCCCTCGAGACCCCGGACGGTGCCGGCGGCTCCGGCCGCGCGCGGTGGCTGCTGATGCTCGAGGAGTTGGAGCTCGGGCGCATGCGGATCCTCAGCCTCTACTCGCAGCGGAGGATCGCGCACATGCTCCACAAGTTCCCGAAGGTACTCGATTCTCGCCAATCTCGAATGGTTGAAATCTGTAGACAATACGCGCTCGATTATCGCGGTACAACCAGAGGCCGCCTCTTTCAAGGTGTACAGAAAGTAGTGATGCATCCGGATGGCGTAGGTCCTGATTCGGATCAATGTTCGGTTTATTTCATCGACGAACGCGGGCGATTAGGTTTTTGGAAACACGGGGATGAGAGTTGGAGCTATTTAGTTGTTGATGGCCGACGGCGCTGTCGTTATAGCGACGTCGTAGTGTATGATGGCAAAGTCTGGGTCGTCGATTCCGTCGGGCAGATTTTGCAGCTTCATAAATCTTTCAGACTTCGAAGTTTCTCACTGCCGATCTACGACATTGGCGGTCGCCGTCGCCGCCGTCGCCGCTTCCAGTGCTTTTCGAGGCATTTGGTGGTATCAGGCGGTGATCTTTACATAGTGTGCAGATACACTAGCGATGGTCCATGTAGCCGTGGCTCGCCGGAAAAGACAAGTCATTATGAAGTCTTTAGATTGGATCAGCGACGTGCGAGATGGGAGGAGGCGAGGAGCTTGGGCGATTCCGCTTTCTTTCTCTGCAACCGCCGCTGCTCGTTCGCCGTCTCGGCAAGCGAGCTCGACGGGCATGGCGACGGGAATTGCATCTACCGCGCGGAAAAAAATTGCAACAGCTTTGAGGTGTTCGACTTGGCGAACCGTAGCCTCAAGTGGCCGGACTATTCTGACTTCCGTGTTGGTTTATTGCTTGGCGATTAGGATCTTGGTAAGTATGGCGAGAGACGGACAGATGTAAATATGATTTAAATTTTTATTTCCAGAAAAAAATAATGTTATTGAGATTACTCTAGAATGAAGGCGAAAAAATACAATTTATATCTAGGGGAATGATACTCATAGCCCCTAAATTTGGTCTTGTATGGGATGTGAGATTTAAAAGGTCTAATTCGTTTAATGTGGTCATTGAACTATTTCTTAATGTTCAGCGTAGTAATTTTATTAATCAAACAAAGGAAAAAGTCACAGTAAGTTCATGAGTTATTGCGAAATGTGCAATCTAGTTTCTAATCTCTCAATTTTAGTCATAAAGTCCAATAAATTAGTATTATTCGCAAGTTTTAAAGTCATATTATTGCCCAAAATTTGGCTCATCATCTCCATTTCTCCTGTAGAAAACATAAAGTGAAATATACTTATATGGAAAAAAAATGGTAAAAAGGTAGCACCATATTTTTTTGTTGTTGATTTGGGATATGGATTGAAAACAGATAAAATTTGGTTATGATGTTTTACACCGATAAATTTTTCAAGCTTTGGCGTTTTGTATTTTCTTCATTAAATTTAGTTAAGTATGTGTTTTATTTAAGACTTAGAAGTTTCTCACTTCCGATCTACGATATTGGCGGTTGCTGCCGCCACCACTTCCGTGGCGTTTCGAGGCATTTGGTGGTATTGGGCGATGATCTTTACATAGTGTGCAGACACATTAGCCACGATCGATGTAGGAGTGGCTCGCCGGCGAAGACGAGTCATTTTGAAGTCTTTAGATTGGATCAGCGGCGTGCGAGATGGAAGGAGGTGAGGAGCTTGGGTGATTCAGCTTTCTTTCTCTGCAACTGCTGCTCATTCGCAGTCCCGGCGCGCGAGCTCGACGGGCATGGCGAGGGGAATTGCATCTACCGCGCGGAGATTTATTGCGCCAACTTTGAGGTGTTCAACTTGGCGGATCGTAGCCTCAAGTGGCCGGACTATTCCGACTTCCTTGTTGGTTTATTACGTTGATGAAGAAGCGCGATTAGGATATTGGAAGGGCTATTAGGATATTGCAAGTATGGAAATGAGACTGACAGCCTGTCATTCCCCTTTTAAATGCACTTATGTTGGTAGTCTTCGGTTCTCATTCTAGATATAAACATGATTAGATTTTTATTTCCGGAAAAAGAAGAACAAGAAGAATGTTATTAAGATTACTCTAGAAAGAAATCGAAAAATGCAATTTATATCAAGGAGAATGGGGATAATTCCAAAAATAAAGCACTAACTTTAGGTTTAGAGACAAATCTGATCAAAATTGTTTTTTGTCTAGTAAAAAAGCACCCACATTAGGCCGACTGGCAATTATGTTCCCAATTTTTTTTGTCTTGTGAAAAATCATAAACTTTCACCCTTATCTCAAATCTCACCATGAACTCTCTATTTCAAGTTAACCTTGTTTCAAGAAAAGAGGTTCTAGCTGGGAGCTTGGCAAATTTCGTCCATTATGTCTCTTGATGGACGATGGTCCACAGCTTCATGTTACTACAAACAATAGAATCTAGCCAAAGAAATTCAATTTGGAGATTTTTTGACTTGCTATTGAAATGTAGGTGATGATGAATAGTTTCACCGTTATTCTCCAAGTTATGGCTCAAACAAGAAGACAATGAATAGTATTTTAAATCCAACCAGCAAAATGCACATGAATTTATTACTAAGGACAATCAATGGATCTAAATTAAGAGGGCAGATTTCGGATTTAAATGAAAGTTGTTGATCTTTTCCAAGACAAAAAAAAGTTGGGGTTAGAATTATACTTGACCTAGAGTTTTTTTTTTGGTAACTAAGGACTCCACCACAAGCCTCCCGGGGGGAGACTAGCAAAGGACCCAAGTCATCCCACCACCATGTCCCCTCACTTAAGACGCTAGTACTTAGAGATTCGAACTTGTGACCTCACATTAGTGATAAGGAGCAAGTTCTGAACCATCACAGTATCTTATCGGTGGGTTACTTGACCTAGAGTTGGTGTTTTTTTACAAGATAAAAATAAAATAAAATTTGGTCATGTTTGTTGCTCGACCTAAAGTTGGTGTTTTTTTAAGAGACAACAAATAGTTTGGGCTAGATTTAAGTTGATGCTTTATTTTTGGAATTAGCCCTAGGAGAATGATACTCATAGTTTGTCCTATACGCAATGTCATATTTAAAAGTTCAGTTCATTTAATGTGATCATTAAATTATTTCTTGATGTTTTTTTTTTTAATCGAAATTATTTCTTGATGTTCAGTGTAGTCATTTTATTGATCAAATAAACGAAAAAGTCACCACAAGTTCTCAAGTTACTGTGAAATGTGTAATCTAGGTTCTGATCTCTCAACTTTCAGTAAAAAAGTCAAATAAGTTAGTTGGTATTATTCTTGAGTTTTTAAAATCATATTAGCTTGTGATCTCCATTTCTCCTTATGTAGAAAACATAAAGTGAAACATACTTACATCATTACATGGAACTATAACAATATGTAGAAAGATGATAAAAAGGTAGCATAGGATATAGATTGAAAACAGATAAAATTTGGTTAGATCTTGTCGATGATGTTTTACATTGATAAAATTTTCAAGCTTTGCTGTTTTGTATTTTCTTCATTAAATTTAGTTAAGTCTATGTGTTTTATTTTTATAAAAAGTTCTATGATGCTAAATACATAGGGGCAACGGCGAAGGCCGTGTCGATCCTCAAGGAGGATTGTAAACTCTACAAGGATGGGTTCTTACTCAACCATGCTAAAAACCTATTGTATATGCTGGAATTAGAAAAATGTAGCTCGAGCATCCTTGATTCTTTTTGTAAGGCCGAACGACCAATCTAGAAAAGGCTCGTGAGATTTGAATGGTTGATTCATGTTGAGGAAATGCAAAGAAGTGGACGAAGCAAAACAAAGAGTGAGAGAGAGAAATTAGAAGGTAAAACTGAAAGAAGAGAATGCAGATCTTCCGATCCGATTCTGCAACCGAAATCGAATCAAATATTTACAATGGAAAATGGAAGGTGTTTAAAACATGTTGATAATAGTGTTTTTTTTTCTCCAATATTAACATAACAAATATGGATGAAAAATAAAATAAAATAAAGTAGTGGAGGATGATAAATTGTTGTTTTGATTGCTTAAAGATATGAACTGAAATTATTGTTGGATAGGTTAACTTGATGTAAATTGAATTTTGAAAAACATCCCAGATATTTATGGCATGTGACAAAGACTTACTTCGGCAAAACATCCCGATGATTTCTTCTTCTGCTTCTTCTTCTTCTTATGGCGACATCCGCGATCATCCGTGCAGAAAACGCAAGAGAGCTCCCATGGATCCAACCGAAAGGCGCTCATGCCCCGACCTTCCTACGGATATTCTCTACGAGATCGGCAATCGCCTCGACACCCGCATGAACGTCCTCCGCTTCCGTAGCGTCTGCTCTTCCTTCCGCTCCGCCATCCCCGCGCCCCCCCGCCGCGAGGCCTCGCGATTCCCTCTCCGAATCCAGCCCGACCTCTTCCTCCGCGCGAGCACGGTCTACGCCCTCGAGACGCCGGACGGGGCCGCCGGCTCCGGCCGCCCGCAGTGGCTGCTGATGCTCGAGGAGTCGGCGGAGCCCGGTTGTATGATGATCCTCAGCCTCTACTCACAGCGGAGGATTGCGCACATGCTCCACAAGTTCCCGAAGGTACTCGATTCTCGCCAATCCCGAATGGTTGAAATCTGTAGACAATACACGCTCCATTATAGCTATAGAACCGAAGGCCGCCTCTTTCAAGGTGTACAGAAAGCAGTGATGCATCCGGATGCCGTAGGTTCTGATTCAGATCAATGTTCGGTTTATTTCATTGATGAAGGTGGGGAATTAGGTTGTTGGAAATACGGGGATGAGAATTGGAGCTATTTAGAGGTTGATGGCAGCGACATCGACCAGTATGATGACATCGTAGCGTATGATGGCAAAGTCTGGGTCGTTGATTCCGTCGGACAGATTTTGCAGCTTCAGACATCTTTCAGACTTCGAAGTTTCTCACTGCCGATCTACGACATTGGCGGTTGCCGCCGTCGCCTCTTCGACTGCTTTTCGAGGCGTTTGGTGGTATCGGGCGGTGATCTTTACATAGTGTGCAGATACACTAGCGATGGTCCATGTAGCCGTGGCTCGCCGGAAAAGACAAGTCATTATGAAGTCTTTAGATTGGATCAGCGACGTGCGAGATGGGAGGAGGTGAGGAGCTTGGGCGATTCGGCTTTCTTTCTCTGCAACTGCTGCTCGTTCGCAGTCCCGGCGCGCGAGCTCGACGGGCATGGCGAGGGGAATTGCATCTACCGCGCGGAGATTCGTTGCATCAACTTTGAGGTGTTCAACTTGGCGAATCGTAGCCTCAAGTGGGCGGACTATTCTGACTTCCGGATTGGTTTATTGCGTTGATGAAGAAGGGCGATTAGGATATTGGTAGTATGGAGATAGACGGGCAGCTTGTCATGCCCCTTTTAAATGCTTACTTACGTTTGTAGTCTTTGGAATGCGGTTCTTTTTTTTTTGGTCTATGCTTACTCTACACTCACTTTCAGACTTTTGCCCTGCAAGACAGGCCGTAGAAGTCGAAACCGTCCCACATTTGAATCCTCACCTCCCCCTTCCATGTTGGAAGGGTGGCCTCCTAGTGGTTGGAATGCGGTTCTCGTTCCATAATCTAGATATAAGTATGATTAAGTTTTTATTTCCAGATTTTTTTTTTTTTTTTTAAAGATTACTCTAGAATGAACGCGAAAAATACAATTTATATCTAGGGAAATGATACTCAGAGTCCCTAAATTTTGTCTTGTATGCAATGTCAGATTTAAAAGGTCTAATTCGTTTAATGTGATCGTTGAATTATTTCTGTAGTAATTTTATTAATCAAACAAATGAAAAGGTCACCATAAGTTCTCGAATTATTGCGAAATGTGCAATCTAGTTTCTAATCTCTCAACTTTCGGTAATAAAGTCCAATAAATTAGTATTATTCGCAAGTTTGAAAATCATATTATTGCCCAAAATTTGGCTCATCATCTCCATTTCTCCTGGTGTAGAAAACATAAAGTGAAATATACTTACATGGAAAAAAAGATGATAAAAAGGTAGCACCATATTTTGTTGTTGTTGATTTGGGATATAGATTGAAAACAAATAAAATTTGTTAGATCTTATCCATGATGTTTTACACCGATAAATTTTTTAAGCTTTGGCGTTTCGTATTTTCTTCATTAAATTTAGTTAAGTTTATTTTTTTTATTTAATATCATATTTTTGGATGATTAACCGTAGAGTTTCAAAGCACACAAATTTAACAAAATTAACTGAGAAAACACCAAAGATTATTTTTTTTTTATATTTAAAAATTTAGGAACAATATTTTGGATTAAATTAAGTATGAATATCAATAGATATATTAATATTGTTACCATGTATGTGAATGAAAACGGTTAGACTTAAAATTAGGGGCGAGTGATTTTAGGGAAACCTACTTTGTTAGGATCATTGATTAGTTTTTTGAACTTGAAACTTATCTATAAACTCTAATAATGATTTTGGAACTGACCCCGTCAGTCTAGTCTAGTTTCAAAGTCTATACGAAAAATGACCAATTTCTTTTTTATATTCCATTTCATCTGGTATTCCTTGATAGTGTTGCTCGAGACATCGATTCTTCGAATTAAGTTTAGTCCAGTCCAATTCCAAGATATACCTTGGATCAGTGCTTGATCTTACTTAAAATAGCATGAATATCAATACAATATAACCTTAAATAAAGTTCTACTTTTATTATCGTTTTTCCTGGAATTACACATCAGTGGTGTCAAAACATATCACTCCCTAGAAATTATTAGGTAGGATGGCTCCATAATGTCAGTAACTCTTGACATAACATGATACGAAAGTGAACAGGGCTTCAGTTCGAAAGAAAGAAGAAGATTCGATTCTCTTATAGGTTACCTACTTAAACTGTTGATAGACCATTTGACATGTTTAAATAATCGAATTAGCATGTATTTTTTTTTAACATGATATGACTAAACTACGATAGTTCCAACAAAAGACGTTTATTCTCTCGAGAGTGAATTATATGACGACATTATGCTATTCCTGTGGCTTAAAACTTCATGGATGATTTTGGTAAGAATTGTATATACACCCGTCAGTCCATCACCCAAATTGGTGAATTGTGGCATGGCAAATTGGCTGACTTTTTCCTTCTTTAATTTGTTCAATTAGTAATTTTTTTAATACTAACCGCCCCAAAAAATCGATTTTTTAAACTTAACTCCTCACCATAAGACTAACACACGAAACCTCTGAATTGCAGTGACAAAATTGGGCCGTTGGGCTTTTTCCTGTATTGGGTCTGAACCTGAGCTGATTTCAGTGATGCCAATAAGAAGATTCTGCTCCTCTTCAGTTTTCCCAGTTTCAATTCGTTCGGTTGCTCCTAGAGGTGTTAGAATGGATATACAATCCATTTATGAACTCATATTTATTTAAATGGATCATTAATCATTAAGTTTTATTTTTTAAAGCATTCATAATAAATTTTAAAAATAAAGAGATTGAGATATATAAATCTTAAATGGAGGATGCGTTTGGGAACCACTTCCAAAGCCCCCTGGGGTCCAAAGTCCATTGGGCAAAAAAACGGGTGTTTGGCAAAACACTTTGGAAGGGACTTAATAGCAAAGCAAGTATTAAGGCTGAAAGCCCAGGGCGGTGAGAACCGCCCGCTTTCAGCCTTTTCGCATGCCCACGCGGCACTTTTTTTTTTTTTTTTCCAAAATTATCCTCAAGAATTTTTTGTTTTTCCGGTGCGTGCCCTTGGATGAAACACTATTCATCTTCTCCGGGCCAACGACTGCTACAGGGACGCCGCGACCTAGGCGATCTTTGTCGGAGAGTCGGGCAACCTCCGCGAGTCGCGGTGTTGTCGGCGACCGTCGCCTGTTGCACCGACCTCTGCACGAAGCTCACCGGGGCCGCGCGACCCATCTCGTCGCACGACGCACGCGACCTCGCCGCCCTAGATCTGGGGTCGCTGAAGGTCGCGACGGCGTCGCGCGATCTCGTTGCCCAAGAACCGGGTCGCCGGAGGTCGCCGGAGGTCGCCAGCGGTCGTCGGACCGCAGCCCTTGCCAGTCATTTTTTTTTTTTAATTTTTCTTTTGATAATTTTTTTTATCACAAAAAATTTTCAAAACACTTTATTCTTTGCATTTTCCTAAAACTTTTAACAAAATGGTTCCCAATAGCACCCTAAAAATGAACCCAGCCGAGAGGGACACAGACGCGATTACCCTCTCTCTTCGTTTCCACACCTTCGACCTCTAGAGAGAGAAACTAGAGAGAGAGCGCTTCATCAGCTGGTTCCATCTCACTGATCGGGAGACCCCTCCCGGTTTCTCTTCGTTTTCTCGCTTAACCTCCATCTTCTTCTCCTTCTTCTCCTTCCGCCGTCAGCCGCCGCCGCCGTCTTCGCCGTCCGCGGAAAGTAGAGGGAGTGGCGGGGTAGAGAGAGAATTTTCCGGAAAGGGGGGCGATCGAATTCGCTCGTGGAAAGCGATTGCGCTTTGATTCAGCGTTCAGACGCCAATCTTCTGAACTTTGCTCCAAACGTGAGTGCAATCACCCATTAGAAGGTAGTGGTTTCTCGTACTGTCCTTTTGCTTTTATTGAGCTGAAAATTCATTTTTTTCTTTTTTTAACGTCCTCCAATTTGGTGAATCGAGTGTTGTTTCAATGCTTGTTTAAATGAACGAACCGATGGACATGCGGGACATGACTTTACGATACTATTGAACTTTCGGCAATGGAGATTAGTGGCTTATGTATGGAGATTCAACCCATGGCGTGATTAGCAATCCTCGGTATTTTGTTAGCCGAAGTTGTGGAAATTTATGGTTTGTGAGAGACATGTCACATGTCCTTAAATTGAGATTTTTCTGGCATCCCTTTTAGTTTTTCGAATTGAATTGGCCGACGCACCTGATGGGGTAAGGCTTGGCTGCCTGTTCGTTTCATTGTCAGTTCGAACTGAGTCAGCATGATTCTGATAGGTGTTTGAAAGGAATTGTTCCTGTACTCTAAAACGTGTGTAGGTATTTGGGAATGGTTTTCTTGTTCTGGTCTCGACCTTCTGCAGAACAACAGAAGCAATGCATTAACAAGTAAGATTAACTCTGGTTCTGGTTTTTTTCTGTCTATCGTGCTTTTAAAAGATCTCGCACCTATGTTTTTTTCGCAGAAGTGGAAACTAAATTTACTTGTGTCGATTCACTCAGTTATGATAATGTGTTATGTATGGATCACCCAGGTCCGGTCCCTTCAACTATGATGCTAAATACAGAGGGGCGACGGCGAAGGCTGTGTCAATCCTCAAGGAGGATTGTGAACTCCACAAGGATGGGTTCTTACTCAACCATGCCCGTGTTTTAGTTGGATCCGGTCGTGATACCTATGAAAAAGGCAAGAATGCTCTTCAGAGTTGGAGGTCTGTTCATGTGTTCAGTGTAGGCAAAGTCTTGTGCAGGTTTACATTCCTGTCCTTAGACTTGATTGCATTTGTAGGCATTTCGGGTTGAACTGGACATTTGTTGATTCCAAGACTCGAGTTCAGAATGGGGTGAAATTTTGTGTTTGTGTGAAGGAGTTTCTGCCTTGGCTCGTGATGCCTCTTGAAGTGGTCTTTGTAAATGAAAGCCAGAAGTCTAAGAAGGGTGGGGCTTTGGGTGGGGCTTCCTTTCGTTTCGGCGGTGGTACACTTAAAGGTCACCTGCTGGTTGGTAACTTCCTTTGACCTCAAGTGCAACATGGGTACTTATATGAATAAGTGTGGCTCAAATGTTAATAAACGATATCTTGTG